>NC_135415.1:25908102-25993102 GCF_051991245.1 Festucalex cinctus | reverse complement strand
GCTCTTTGTCTGCACCGTCCTGGAAGCACAGGGAAGTGCTGTAGGTGCGCCCCACAGTTAAGTCTGGTGGAATAGAGGAGTTGAGAAGCAGTGGGTTTCCTGAAAAGATGAAAGATAGGCAAAGCCACCGAGTCAGCTAAACATGGAAACATTTAATTCATTCACTGCCATTGACGGAAAAAGACGTCAAATGATGCATTTCTTTTGCTGGTCTGGCAATGAATGTGTTAATTGTGTGAATGCCATGACACAATAGTAGCACTACTGCAAAATAGGTTGGGATTTATTTGTGGGAATAGAAGTAACTTTTTTCAGGACAGTTTATTGGTTCAGAATATCCTCAGAAAGTTGTTGAATCATTGATCCAATTGTTGTCCGTCGATGCAATGCTGGTGGTGTGTGTGGTATACTGTTAAAAAAAACAAAACAAAAAAACTGTCATATATAATGTAAAAAAAAAAATAATGTGGGAGAAAACCCACACAGGCACAGGGAGCATATGCAAACTACACCCAGGAAGGCCAAAGCCCGGACTCGAACTCACATCCTTTGCACTAGGAGGTGGACGTGCTAACCAGTTCTCCACCGTGCCACCCACAAATATATTTTAAGACATCAAATTGTATATTTATTTGGGATGTTCGATACCACTTTTTTTTCAGACCGATACCGATACTCATACCCTCAGTACTCACCGATACCGATACCAACTGCCGATACCAGTAGTACATTTTGACAAATAAAAAGTCACTAAAAGATATTTTTTAAACAAATATATTTCCTTTAATTTTGACAAAAAAAAACAAACAAACAGCACAGTCACTCTTCAATAGGCAAAACACAAAAATGCTCTTTTAGTTTAAGATTCACAATTTTGAAGTATTTCCAAACCGGTGAAGTTTTGGTGAAAAATTGCTGCAAGCTAGCGCCACTTAGAGGCAAGGAGGACTCACTTAACGTCTTCCCCCTCTGCCATCGGTCGCTTGTACTCGTCTGCGTCACGAGTACTCGAGTACTTGAAAAAAGGCTGGTATCGGCCCGATACCGATACCTGGTATCGGTACTCGCCCATCCCTAATATGTATATATACAATTATGGATCCCTTCTTGCAATATTGACCCCCTAAAAAATCACGTTGACGTCACAATCTCTTCCGAAGATCCTCTGCAATTTAGCAGTCGAGCTTGAGCATCAATTGAAATCAAATGTCCAAGCAGGCCATGAGCAAATCTGAGGTAAAGGAACACAACACGGACAGAAGGTCCAGGGCTCGGAGCTATGGCGAAAGTGTAAGATTTAATTACCTAGCGCACACAGCTTGATCTCCATAATCCATCTGCTGCAGTCAGCTCCTCTGGACAACCGGATGACCTACTGAAGGACAGGGGGGAGACAGCGGGAGGCCAGAAGGGGGTCTAGGTGACTGCTATTTAAATGAGGGGAGCTCCCGGTGTGCACCCGAAAGCCTGCAGAGCGGATTTCATCTGCGGTCATTAGATGTGACGATGCTGCCAAACAAGGTGCGGAGTGCACCACATCGATCTGGCAGACTCAGACATGTGCTGCCCCTGCCCCCCCCCCTGCCAAAATAGCTGTGAAGTCACTGAGTCCTTGATGCCCAGCTGTTGCCTAGCAAGGGGTGCAAGTCTAATGTTTTTATTATTTCCATGGAAATCATCAATTAGTGGGAGGATTATTTGTGATTTTGAGGTGTTCTTGCTTTGAAGAGCGTAAAAAAATGTTTTGATTTTTTTTTTTTAAATAGTAATTTTATTTTATTAGTAGATAATATTGCATTTGTTGATTATGCTTTCATGTTCAATCTGTCACGCCGCCACCAGGCGTGGCGGTTCATGCTTTTATTTTTGTGTCTCTGTTTCCCGTTTTACTTTGAAATCCTTACTCTCCTCTCACCCCAGGTCACTTGCCCTTCCTGCCGCTCACTCATTACCGGTCCCCGCTCATGATTATCACCACCTGCCACCAATCAACCCACACAATAAAAGCCAGCTGCATTCTCCCCTCAGTGCCGAAGTGTCACCGTCAGTGCATGGAAGCGTCCTCAGTCCTTATGTCCTCGTTCATGTTGCCTAGCGTTGTTGCCTTGTTTTTGTGCCTTTTCCTCCCTTTTGGAGCGCCTTTAGTTACCCCTTTTGCCTTGAGCCCTTTTTTCTCCCTAGCGGAGCGCTTTCTGTTGTCCCCAGTACCTTTTGCCTGTTTTTTCCTCCCTAGTGGAGCGCTTTTTGTTCTCCACTTTTTCCCCTCCCTGTTCTCCTCTCAGTTTGAGAGGAGACCTTTGTTGGCCGGAAATAAACCTGCTGCCTTGGTGGCCTACCTTACGCCTGCGTCTGAGTCCTACTTGTCCTCGCCTTGTCAGTACACTTCGGCCAGCATGGACCCAGCAGGCACGGTCGAGGCCGCACTGCAGAGCCAGGAGGCCCGGCTCAACAACCAGGACTGGATCCAACAGACCATGCTGTCCCGGATGGAGGAATTGACCAGCCAGGTCCACGAGCTGGTAAGCCTTTCACGGCGTCAAGCGCCAGCTCCCACTGGACAGATTCCTCACCCTGAGTTCTCTGCACCGACCACGCCATTCACCGGGGTAGGATTGAGACTGGCCTCCCCAGAACGATACTCCGGTGAACCCGGACGCTGTCAGACTTTCCTCACGGAATGCGACATTCATTTCGAACAGTTACCACAGGCATTTCCCACCGCCCGATCCCGAGTGGCCTTCATGTTGTCTCACCTGACGGGACGGGCCAAAACCTGGGCGACCGCGGAATGGGCCAGGGGTTCCTCGGTCTGCCAAAGCGTACAGGACTTTCAAATCGCTTTGCGCCAAGTCTTTGATCCAGAAAACAATGACCGAGAGAAGGCACGAGCACTGAGCCGACTTCAGCAAGGCAACGAAGCTGTCAGCGACTATGCAGTTCGCTTTCGAACGTTGGCAACGAACAGTGGCTGGAACGCCATCGCACTTCACGACCATTTTTTGAAAGGACTCTCACCTGCCATTCAAGAGCTTCTGGTTCCCGTAGAGCTCCCCGCGGACTTGGACGCCTTGATTTCCCTCACCATCCGGACCGATCATCGTCGCCAGGAGCTGGCCAAGATCGGCGGACCGCGAAGGAGGGAGGAACCTATCCCCTGGACGCGGACACCGGAGGCCAGAAGGCCGCGATTCATCGCTCCTTCCCGACCGGAACCAGGAGAGGTGGACCTCGCTAGCGACGAACCCATGCAACTGGGAAGGGCTCGGCTTTCGCCGGAGGAGAGGCAGCGCCGACGCCGAGAGGGCCGCTGCTACTATTGTGGTGGTCTTGGGCACTTGGTGGAATCCTGCACCACAAAGGCTCACTCTCCGGTGAGTCCTCCGTCACCCCGACCCGCCAAGAATCACAGACTTACGCCAATTCAGATAATCCACCACAATGTCACCATAGATCTGTCAGCCCTCATCGACTCCGGATCCGACGAAAGTCTCATGGACTGGGAGCTCGTAAAGCAAATACGAGCCTCCACCGAACCCCTTTCTTTGACCATCCTGGCTAGAGCGCTGAATGGCAAGGAGCTCTTCCAAATCACCCACATTACTGAACCTCTGGAAGTCCGAATCGGACCTCACTTCGAGACTCTCCGTTTCCATGTTTTCCACGCCGCTTCCCCTACTTTGGTTCTGGGACACCCTTGGCTGTGTCTACATGGTCCCAGAATCGACTGGAACACTGGAGTTGTGCTGGAGTGGGGAAAAGACTGCAGCTCTCACAGGTTGGAACAACCCGCACCCCGAAACTCCACAGCCCAGGTTCACCAGGTGACTCTCGTCCCACCGGCTCAAGAAGAGTACCCGAACTTGCACACTGTTCCCTCCTGCTACCACCCTCTGCGGGAGGTCTTCAGCAAGACCAAAGCCATGACTCTTCCTCCACACCGCCCATATGATTGCCCGCAACAAGACGTCAAACCAGTCCCGGATGGGTCTACTCCAGCCACTACCAATCCCATCCAGACCATGGGCGGAAATTTCAGTGGATTTTGTGACCGGACTACCACCATCCCAGGGTAAAACCACAATCCTCACAGTCGTCGACAGATTCTCTAAGATGGTTCGTTTCATCCCATTAACCAAGCTCCCATCCGCCAAGACCACAGCCGACATCATGATCCACCACATATTCAGGTTTTATGGTTTCCCCTTACACATCGTTTCCGACCGTGGACCACAGTTCGTCTCCCGTTTTTGGACTCAATTTTGTAAAGCCCTAGGTGCCAAAGCTAACCTGACTTCTGGGTACCATCCTGAGGCCAATGGGCAGGCAGAACGGCTGAACCAGCAGCTCGAAACCGGTCTCCGATGCCTCGTCTCCCAGAACCCGACAACCTGGAGCAAGTATCTAGTATGGGTCGAGCTCGCGCACAACTCTTTGCCCACATCTGCCACAGGTCTCACCCCTTTTAAATGCGTCCACGGCTACGATCCGCCATTCTTCGCCGAACTGGAAGAGGAGGCAACGGTCCCCTCGGTCAAGGCCATGATCCGTCGGTGCCACAAGGTCTGGTCGGCGGCCCGGACGGCGCTTCAACGCCAGGGAGACCGGGTGAAGAGGGCCGCCGACCGGAAGAGGAGACCGGCACCAGAATACCGCCCAGGCCAGCGAGTTTGGCTATCAGCCAAACACCTCAGGCTCAAGGTACCATGTCCAAAGTTGGCCCCGCGCTTTGTGGGGCCTTTTCCAGTAACCAAGTCCATAGGTCCCGCCGCCGTTTGACTCCGCCTGCCAAGATCCCTCAGAGTTCATCCAACATTCCATGTCAGTCAAGTCAAGCCGGTCCACGAAAGCTCACTTGTGCCCTCCGAACCCGACCCACCCCCCCCAGAGATGGTTGAAGGCGGCCCCGTTTACAAGGTCAGGAAACTCTTAGATGTGCGTAATCGGGGCCGCGGAAGACAATACCTAGTCGACTGGGAGGGGTACGGCCCGGAGGAAAGACAATGGGTCCCCTCCCGGTTCATCGTTGATCCCTCTTTAATTGATGATTTTTATGCTGAACACCCTGACATTCCTGGGCCGTCAAGAGCCGGCCGTTGAGGGGGGGGTACTGTCACGCCGCCACCAGGCGTGGCGGTTCATGCTTTTATTTTTGTGTCTCTGTTTCCCGTTTTACTTTGAAATCCTTACTCTCCTCTCACCCCAGGTCACTTGCCCTTCCTGCCGCTCACTCATTACCGGTCCCCGCTCATGATTATCACCACCTGCCACCAATCAACCCACACAATAAAAGCCAGCTGCATTCTCCCCTCAGTGCCGAAGTGTCACCGTCAGTGCATGGAAGCGTCCTCAGTCCTTATGTCCTCGTTCATGTTGCCTAGCGTTGTTGCCTTGTTTTTGTGCCTTTTCCTCCCTTTTGGAGCGCCTTTAGTTACCCCTTTTGCCTTGAGCCCTTTTTTCTCCCTAGCGGAGCGCTTTCTGTTGTCCCCAGTACCTTTTGCCTGTTTTTTCCTCCCTAGTGGAGCGCTTTTTGTTCTCCACTTTTTCCCCTCCCTGTTCTCCTCTCAGTTTGAGAGGAGACCTTTGTTGGCCGGAAATAAACCTGCTGCCTTGGTGGCCTACCTTACGCCTGCGTCTGAGTCCTACTTGTCCTCGCCTTGTCACAATCTTGAGATAAAGCGGTTTCTGTGTTTCTTCTTAGTGTACAGCAGAGGTGTCCAAACTATGGCCCGGGGGCCATTTGTAGCCCGTCGTCCATTTTTTTAGTGGCCCGCAACATGTGCTAAAAATGGCATTTGACTAAGTTCAAATAAAATAAAAACAAAAATGTTTGGAGATGTTCAAATTAAGAAGGCAGGGTGTCGAAAAACAGGTGCCATTAAGGTTATTTTTGTTAACTAAAACTAACGTAATAAAGAAAACTCAAATTCAAAAAATAATTTCGTTCACGAAATAAAACAAAAATGAAAATGCTTTTTTAAAAAAACGAAAACTAACTGAAATTACATTTTATGTTTACAAAACTAACTAAAACTATAATTATAGCAAACATGTACTTCGTTTTAGTCTTTGGTGTGATTTTTATTAGATTTATTTTGATATTAACCGGAATAATTATGTCGTATGTCACACAGAAGTGGCGTCATCTAGCAACAGCCAATTGAAAAGCACCTTCACATGACGTCGATCCCATGGTGTTTTTGTAAATATTGCGCACAAGTAATACACATTAAAAAAAAAAAAAAAATAATAATACTGAAACTAACTAAAACTAAACAAAAACTAAGCATTTATTAAAGAACTAAAACTAATAAAAACTAACAGAACCACCTTTAAAACAAAAAAAAAACTCAAATTTAAAATTCCAAAACTATAATAACCCTACTGCCATATTACAAATAAATTGGTTTATATACTGTAGCATTTTTCTGAATATGCAAAAGCATAAATAAAAACATATTTGTTCAATTTTTAGGACTAAACACAATTTCTCTTAACATTATGTGGCCCTTGCATCCTTCTGATTTTCTGTATGTGGCCCTCAAATGAAAAAGTTTGGACACCCCTGGTGTACAATTTCAGTATTTGCGGAGATTTGCATTTACTCTACTAGGATCAGCATCATGCTTTCCGTCAGAATTTAAATAATACATAGGGCGGCAAAGTGGCAGACTGGTTAGCACGTCCGTCTCCCAGTACTGAGGACTCGGGTTTGAATCCAGGCTCCGGCCTTCCTGGGTGGAGTTTGCATGCTCTCCCCGTGCCTGCGTGGGTCTTCTCCGGGTACTCCGGTCTCCTCCCACATTCGAAAGACATGCATGGCAGGTTAATTGGGTGCTCCGAATTGTCCCTAGGCGTGCTTGTGCGTGTGGATGGTTGTTCGTCTCTGTGTGCCCTGCGATTGGCTGGCAACCAGTCCAGGTTGTACCCCACCTACTGCCCATAGCCAGCTGAGATAGACTCCAGCACCCCCCGCGACCCTTGTGAGGAATAAGCGGTCAAGAAAATGGATGGATGGATGGATGGATAATACATATACGATACAGAAAAAACTATTCTGTATCTGTTCCTTAATAGAGTGACACTTCATGCAAACTGAAAAGATGCATGTATCATTTCTAAGAAGTCTATTCGTGTCACCAAAGTGGCATATTCCACCTTCCCTGCCAGAGCTGCAGTCAAGTGGACATTAGCCCTCTGTGGCTGACATTCGATCAGAGCTGAATTTCTCCCCTCCGGTCGAGTGGAGACCAATCTGATTATCGCTTGGCTGTGCATCTTTAAGAACGGTGCGGCGAAAATGGAATGGCAGTGGTGAGACGAGAGAAGTAAATGAAATGTACCTCAGGTTGAATACCTTGAGGGATAGATTTGGAATTGGGCCTCTGATTAAAAATCACTCACAGGGAGAAGTAATGTGCAGAGACAGGTTTAGCTCCAAAGACTCGTTCAGCACTCTGCCTTATATTTGCTCTGATAGCAGAGAGTCATCCGAAAGCATTTAGGGACTGTTAAAAAGTATTTTAGCTTTTAAATAAAGCTCCGGGTTTCCACTGAATTAATGGTGTTTGTTTTTTGGTTTTTCAAGGTGCATTTTGATGGCAGAAATAGGTTATCAGTAAATGCATTAACACCATTCTCCCGTGCAAACTTGGGTTTTAATAAGAGAAAATGTGGAAGCTTTCCACATTCCGCCTGGCTGATGGAGTAGAAAATGGAAAGGAGTGATTGTGGCCAGTGGAGGGCACAGCAGGCAGGCTCGGGGGGGTGGATGAGGGGAGAGCTGGCCTATTTAAATAGGATTGATGACCTGCTGAATGTGGACCTGGCCCACATCACCTCCCACACCAATCTCACTTCTCCTCTCAGATCTTAGCGATTACATGCATAAGAGTGGATTGCCCATTTCCACCATGCCCATCTCATGTTTTGACCCAGAAGTGTCAGGTGCAGTCTGCCTCTGAATAGTCTCATTCATCCACATCATTTCACTCGCAGGACAACAAAACGACAATCACGACTGGACTGTTCTGGTTATCTTAGGGGATATACAGTATTATGTTCTAGTATTTTTATTTAGTTTTTGCATTATAGCAATTTATTTGCATCCCAAAATAGTGATACAATTTATTACCAATTACCCAAAGCTGGAGTTGTATATGATTACTTGCTGACATTGCCAAGGCTACCTCTTGTTTATACACCTGTATTGATAACATGTATTGCTGCTCCCATTTGAATTTAAATATTGTCTGGCTCTAATTCCGTTCGGACATTTGTTGTAACACTCAAAGCTACATGATAAAGCTGTATTGTGGCTACAATTAACTCATTCACTGCCATTGACGGAAAACGACGTCAAATGATGCTTTTTTTTTTTTGCTGGTCTGGCAATGAATGTGTTAATCTGCAAAATGGGGGTTGGTGGTCCGGTTCCTGGAGTGCGACTGGCGTGGGCCGCTCTGCTTGGTGAGCTAGGCTGGGTAGCGCTCAGGAGTCATCAAGAACTACAAGCTGACCAGAATCGAGGCAAAAATTGCTTGAATAGCAATGGGCCGAATGCAAGCCGATCTACTCTTCTGGAAACCACAACATGTGTGAAAGCTGACCCGAGGTCAGCGAAGACGCTACTGGTGAAAGAGAAAAATTGCGCTTGCCTTGGCTGCTCGCCTGGCGGGGTGGGCTTGCTGGTGGCGTCTGGGAACCGACTCACCAGTTCCAAATGACTGGGATTAGCCACAATCTATACACGGACATTCAAGATGAACTGAGCGAGCAGTGTCTGGGATAGTATGGGATGGATAACGATAAAAGTCAATGACTATTCTAAATAATGTACATGACTGATGCGTTATAGTAATGGGTCGATGGGGACGGGTCTCGAATAAGCCTCGGCTTCTACCCGTCAGCCCTTCTTTCGGATGTCAATGTTGCAAATGATGTGATGTGATTGATGTAAACTGTAATGTGTCCAAAAGCAAAAAAAAATGAATACACCAAAGCAACCCAAAATTTATTGCCACGTATAACAAAAATGGAAGTGATGTGAACTGTTCACATCCCACAGATTTATCCATCAATAGTTTGTCCCAGCGCAATCCCATGGAAGAGACTGGTTGCCTCTCAACCAAATGTGTGGTCTGTGTGGGACATTTTGGCATGGGACATGCATCACTCTGAAATTGATTACCTCCCATTACACAATAACAGGGGAGCAAATGCGTCAAAACAGAAGGACAGGTTCTTTCACTGATTATGGAAGTATAAATCCAAAGCAGGCAGGGAGGCTTACACAGCACACTGCTCAATGCTGATAAATGCCATCAATCATGAGCAAGGCTCTGTTGCAGAGGTCTTTGATGATGATGATGATGCTTTCTTTGGCTTTGGATCAGCTGTCTCATGTCAGTGCAAAGCCGACGGTACACTTCAGAAGAAGAATATTCACGTACACCACTGTGCTATTGTTACCTATAGTAAGTACCCTTAAAGGTACTCCTATTTGACTTCTATATCAAATATGAACATTTTAATACAATAATTTGCCTTGTGTTACGCAAATCAAGATTGCACCTTTTAGGGCATGAGACAGTATATCGAACCCGACTACATCACTTGATCCAACAATGTTCTCTCACCTTGTCTGGTGGTCTTGAAGTTGAAAGACTGGAACCCTCCGGCAAGTGCCGACGAATCAATGACATCTACGCCGTACTCGCTCTGGTTCTTCCTGTACAGCATGATAGCCACTACCAGTATGCCCACAGCAATGATACCAGCTCCCAAGCCGGAATACAGAGCCACGTCATTGGAACCGCTGTCCATACCTAGCACACACATACAAATAGCAGTTGAGACAAACGTTTCTCTTGCTAAGGTAAATTCCATGCAAGAGTTATATAGTATATTAGAGAAGCTGTAAAATGGGAAAAAAAATGTTAAAATGGAGCAAACCCAATTGATTTTGCAGCACAGCTGCTTCAAATTGAATTTGTTGCATGCCATGCTGAATCAGCTAACATGGAATATGATGAATCCAAATCCCTTGAGACTCAGTGGTTTAGACTCAATACGGATATATATGAAACATGGAAGTTAATTAGAGCTAATGCTAGGAGATGGTATCCGTTTCAAAGGAAAATAAAAGGCGGATGAATACAATATAGTTGCCAGAGTGCTCACATATAACCTATTAAACTTGTTCCCGTTTGAATCTAAATATTGTCTGGCTCTAATTCCATTTGGACATTTGTTGTAACAGACAAGGCTACATGATAAGTTTGTATTGTGGCTACAATGAAACTGCTGTCAATACGCAAAATGGGGTTGGTGGTCTGGTTCCTGGAATGCAGCTGGCGTGGGTCGCTCTGCTGGGTGTGCTAGGCTGGGCAGCGCACAGGAGGCATCAGGAGAACTACAACGTTAGCAACCAGTGGTGCTAGCTGACAAGAATCGAGGCAAAAATTGCTTGAATAGCAATGGGCAGAATGCAAGCCGATCTATTCTTTTGGAAACCACAACATGTGTGAAAGCTGATCCGAGGTCAGCGAAGACGCTACTGGCGAAAGAGAAGAATTGCGCTTGCCTTGGCTGCTCGCCTGGCGGGGTGGGCATGCTGGTGGCATCTGGGGACCGATTCACCAGTTCCAAATGACTGGGACTAGCCGCAATCTACACACGGACATTCAAGATGAACTGAGCGAGCAGTGTCTGGGATAGTATGGGATGGAAAACGATAAAAATTAATGACTATTCTAAGTAATGTATATGACTAATGCGTGATTGGGACGGGTCTCGAATAAACTTCGGCTTCTAACCCGTCAGCCCTTCTTTCGGATGTTAATGTTGAAAATGATGTGATGTGATTGATGTAAGCTGTAATGTGTCCGAAAGAAAAAAAATGAAGAAACAAACAAACGATAATGTGACCACTACTCCGTCATTCATGAAATGACTAGTCATACAGTAACATTTATTCTGAAATAGTACACTAATGAGATCAGTCAAGCTAACACCAGAAAACTGATCAACTTGGTCAGGCAAACTCCTGAAAGTGATTGAAAGCCACGGGAAGGAGGACAGCCCTGCAAATTGGTCAATTTAGCTTGTTTGCAAAAAAAAATTAAATACGATTAATCCACTACAACATAACACATGTCCACTTGTCACAACCAATACATCTCCCGGCTCAAAGTAGAAACACAGCTGTGATGTTGTGGCTGTCATAAAGTCAGAGCACTGAAAAATGATGGAATATGTAATGAGCACCTGCTGGCTTAGAACTAAGATGCTCAGATCAAGGTGAGCTAAATGGTGGCAATTTGTTTCTCATTTCATCATTAAGTCAATGCAGTAGAGGAAAGGTCCGACACGAGCCTGTGAATTCTCTGAATTGCTGCTGGAAGTTGGTAGGATAAAGAAAAAATAAAAAAATAAATCCACAGGGAACTCACTTTGAGGTTTAACGTCATGTAGCAGCTTTCGATCTGCAAAGACAGAGAGATAGAATAAGATGAAGAGGAGGGAAAGTGGTGATTAAAGTCCAAGTCTCTATGAAGTGACTAGTTTAGTGAAGTTACTCTGACAGTTGAGTTCACAGACGATGCTCGCTCCTTGCATCAGAGATGAAACTGGTGAGAGTCCAAGGTTTACAATTGCCTCACAGAGGGGGTAACTCAAGTCCAAAAACTAGTTTGTATCATGTAAGAGAGGCAGTTAGTTGCATATACTGAATACACAATTCGGTTGGGAAAAAAGTATTCCAGGTCAGTCCTTTATTCTTATTGTTGTTATTTACAAAACAAGCTAAATTAAGAAAACGGTTACGGACTACACTAAGTTCGTATATCCGAAAGAGACACACGGGTTTGCCTAATAAGTCCACGTGGACTTTTGTGAATAGTCATTCAACCATTTTCTGGTGCTCTGAAAGTGCAAGCCTGGTTTATACAGCTCAGGCACTCCCTCATATTGCCGACACTACGTCAAACTCATTTTCTGGCGTTGGACACCACCAACGTTGGACTCATCTTTCAGCCTGCGGGACAAATACTGATATTATCATGCCCTGGATGTTTATGTCAACATGGTTTTATCCAACATGTATTTCCAATCAAGTCTGAAAATTTGCCTGGCGTGCATAGGGAAATGATGATGATGATGATAATAATTGGAAAGATGATAGAAGATAACAGCTGATCACGCAGAGCGCTGAGAAAGGGCTTACTCTGAGCACATTGTCCATCTGTGCAGTTTTCAGTGGTTTCCGAGCTCCCTTCGCACATCTTGCCTCTGTGTTTGGGTGCTGGGGAGTTGCACTCTCGACTTCGCTGTCTGTCACACTGGCTGTTGCATACGGTCCATTCACTCCATTCATCCCAGCCTCCGTCAACTGCAACACAAGGACAACATAGTGCAAAACTCGAGTTTTCCGGGTATTCTACTGTAGAACATGAAAACAGAGGCGGCTCAAACACGTTACCAGGGAGTCATTTTCTGCCCAAATTAACTAGTAGCATGTCTCTTGTTTCTGGATCATCACACTCATGATGCATGGGCCACTGCAATATGTATTCAAGTGTTTTCTAAATGCATGGACTGCGTTTCAAATGGAATTGCGGTTCCACTTGTATTTAAAGTCAGTTATACTGCCCTATAGTACTAGTACAGAGGTGTCCAAACTACGGCCCGGGGCCCATTTGCGGCCCGTCGTCCATTTTTTTAGTGGCCCGCGACATATGCTAAAAATGGCATTTGACTTAGTTCAAATAAAATAAAAACAAAAATGTTTGGAGATGGTCAAAGTAAGAAGGCGGGCTGTCGAAAAACAGGTGCCATTAAAGGTCATTTTAGTTAACTAAAACTAACATCATAAAGAAAACAAAAATTCATAAAACTATTTCGTTCACAAAATAAAACAAAAATGAAAAGGCTTTTTAAAAACGAAAACTTTTAATGAAATTACATTTTATGTTTACAAAACTAACTAAAACTATAATTATAGCAAACATGTACTTCGTTTTAGTCTTTGGTGTGATTTTTAATAGATTATTTTCGATATTAACCGGAATAATTATGTCGTATGTCACACAGAAGTGGCGTCATCTAGCAACAGCCAATTGAAAAGCACCTTCAGATGACGTCGATCCCATGGTGTTTTTGTAAATATTGCGCACAAGTAATACACATTAAAAAAAATAAATTAATTAATACTAATACTGAAACTAAAACTAAACAAAAACTAAGCATTTATTAAAGAACTAAAACTAATAAAAACTAACAGAACCACCCTTAAAACTAAGAAAAACTAACTAAAATGAAAAAATCTCAAACTATAATAACCCTACTGCCATATTACAAATAAATTGGTTTGTATACTGTAGCATTTTTCTAAATATGCAAAAGCATAAATACATTATTTGTACAATTTTTAGGCCTAAACACAATTTCTCTTCACATTATGTGGCCCTTGCATCCTTCTGATTTTCTGTATGTGGCCCTCAACTGAAAAAGTTTGGACACCCCCGTGAGTAGGTCTAATAATGGATTTGAAAAGACATGCAGGACAAACATAGTAACTTAATAACATAAAAATTTTGAGTACGTTGTTTTTTGTGAAAATGCACCAAATAAGCTGTTGCACTTAATGTGGGTTTGCAGTTCAGCAGTTTTGTGCCGTCCGTGAATGGTAATTCATTTGCATTGGAAAAACTACATAAAAATCAGTATATGTTATTTGTTGTTGCCTCAAACCCCTCACTGTTGAATAGTGAATCTTTTATACATGCATTAGGAATAAATTTTTAAATAATGTATTACTTTATTTACCAGACTATAAAAATGTTTAAGAACATAAGACTGAGCTAAAACTATAAATAAGAATACTAAAAGAATGGCTTGTCCGGTAGTCAAACTTTTGCACGAGAAGGACATGTGATACGCCATGAGCCATCTTTAGCGTGTAGTAAATAGGTGATTGGGTTTAGGCAGCCACAGTTAGAGCACAAGGACGTGAACTCGGTAGAGCACAAGGGATCCATTGGTTTCTCTGGGACACTGCACAGAGACTGCATTCACACCTGACCATTAATTCCCAAGTCCAAGTCAGCAATGAAAGCAATGGACCACCGCAGCACCCCTTTTTCCAGCGGACGTGAGCACTTGAAGTACAACACGACACGGATTTCAGACACCGCATTTAATTTCACAGCGAAACAAACTCGAATGTGATTTTTAATGGCCTCGAAACGATTGCACGACCATGTGCAAATCCCTCCGACTTATATTCAAATGACTGCAGTCCAGGACCATTTAAATGATGGCTCCCAAGTAATGTTTAAAAGATTTTCAGATACCTCATAAATGTATTTCACAAGCCATTCATCCTCTACAGCAGCATCAACAGAAGCAACACGATGTTGCTGGGGTACAATTTACCAAAGCAATATGAGTGAGGCCTTCCTTAGGTGGTCTTAAAAAATTAAAACCATGACAGCATGGGCCCATTTTGTTGTGCTTCAACTAGGGATGTTCGATACCACTTTTTTTTCCAGACCGATACCGATGCTCAGAGCCTCAGTACTCACCGATACCAACTGCCGATACCAGTAGTACATTTTGACAAGTAAAAAAAGTCACTAAAAGATATTTTTAAACAAATATATTTCCTTTAATTTTGACAGAAAAAAAAAATACAGCACAGTCACTCTTCAATAGTCTTAACGCTCAAAATAAAACACAAAAATGCTCTTTTAGTTTAAGATTCACAATTTTGAAGTATTTCCAAACCGGTGAAGTTTTGGTGAAAAACTGCTGCAAGCTAGCGCCACTTACAGGCAAGGAGGACTCACTTAACGTCTTCCCCCTCTGCCGTCGCTCGCTTGTACTCGTCTGCGTCACGAGTACTCGAGTACTTGAAAAAAGGCTGGTGTCGGCCCGATACCGATACCTGGTATCGGTACTCGCCCATCCCTAATTTAAATGTGGCTAGGAGATTTTTATACTGTTTAGCCGCATTGGCTACGATGGGAGGAGTGTTAGTTTGGAATGCGTTTACAAACTGCCACGGAAATATGGCAGGCTCTACTTTTAATTCTGGTCCTAATAGCAATAAAAGGGGCACGTGACTGGAGCCAATGTTGAGAGATGAGATAAAAGTTTGCTAAACAGGCATGGCTTTAGGACACAGTTCTGCTATTCGATAACTGAGGGCGGCAATCAGTGAACTTCTGACCTCTCGTGTTGTCTTCGTGTTGTGTTTCTGTTAACATGTCGATTACTCGTCTTGGCTCATTTATTCCAGACTATATCTCTGTTAAGTCAACCATGTTTTTCTTTTTCTTTTTCTTTTTTTTTTTAAATACTTGACTCTTTCTTACTTCCTGAAGCTTTTTCTTGGTTGTTATCTAACACCTCCCGACTGCCTAAAACATCTGCACCTTGGCAGGTTGAGGCCTCACAGACTGAACAAATTGGCACGAAGACAGCTTGTTGGATCACCCCGCCAATTTCTCAAGTCTAGCCTCTAACCTCCTCCCCAATCGAGAAAACAATACACTATGTCAAGAAAATTGAGCACATGGTGTACATTGTACACCCTGTGGCGAAAATATCTGGTCGATATAGGGACTCAATGTGAAAACATTGAGCACTTTAATATTCATTAAATTCTAGGCTTCAGTCTCCATGCAGCACATCATCACTCTAAATAAGCAAGGCAGTGAAAGCACATGCGGTTAATTTATAGGTAAGACAATGAGCGGAAAGACGTGACAAAAATGAGAAAAAGACTCGCTGACTTCCCCTCAATTCAGCAGACGAATGTCTCTGGTATGCATACAACTGTAATACATTTTGAAACCTGGCACATTTCAGTGTTATTGATCAATAAAAAATATTTTTAAAGCAAAGTAACAACGCAATTTATGTCCATTGCGACGTACTCCCGCTGAAATGCAGATCGGTACAAGAGAATGCATTAATACAGTTCTCATACACATATTTTCAATTGTTAACATCTGTTCATACGTTCAAAGGTGAATAACACTTTAAGGTGGGTTCCAACAAAAGCTAAAATGTCAACTTGACTTAACTCATTCACTCCCAGCCATTTTCATAGAAGTAATTTCGTTCGTTTTCGGCTGTTTTACTGAATTTTGACTGATTTTGCGAGGCCCACAGAATATTTTGTTCAATTACTATAAAAGCATGGAACCAACTATCAAAAGAAAGATTAAAGTCTCTTGTTTCATCAGGAAAACAAAGTATGTTTCTATCTGTTTCCGTTTTGCAGCAATTAGCATTAGAAGAGCGCTAAGTTTAATCAGTTTTCACAAATTATTTAAAATTCTAAGTAATATAGCTTTTTTCTAGATTACACGTTATTGGGAGCAAATGAGTTAATATGCGAGATTGAAATCATGCGAATAATTACGATTAAAAATTTTAATCTACTGACACCCCTATTATATTTATTTATTTATTTATTTATTTATTTATCTATTTATTTATTTATTTATTTTAAACAGTATACTAGCTGTGGGGTCTGTTTGCAATTGTTTCCCAAACTAAAACAGTCTAGGCTAATGTTTGCCGGGCCATTCTAACTTTGTCCACAATATACGCATTGCTTAGCAAAGTCGCACGACAGTCTCGCACGACAGTGACTATGTGTGAGCGCAACTGACTTGGACACGGGGCGTTGCACGATATCTTCTGCACGGACATGCCCTCGCAGAAAGCCCCGCCGTTCAGCGGCGCCGGGTTCGTACAGGTCCGTGATCTCTTCTGCACACCTCGCCCACATGGCACGTTACAAGGTGACCACTCTGTCCAAAGGGACCAGCCGCCATTGACTGGAGAAAGTTCAACAAAAAGGCAACACAGCAACCATTATTACTTATGCAAACCTCCAGCATTGTAAACACTAGCAAATAAACAGAGGATATTATAGGCAATGCAAGCTCTTGAAGGCAGCTGTGTGGGGGGGGGGCAAAACACAGTGAGCACACTATTTTCCTTGTGGTGGATATAGGGCTCCTTCTTTCCTAATTGCCCATTCAATTCCTAGCTGTGGGATTAAGATAAAGGCGGAGAACTGCAGAAAACAGCCATTACATGGAATTGCTATTTCTAAAGGCAGCCCTGATTCATGGTGGGCGACAGGTTAGAGCCGACCACTTAGTGCTGGGACTAAAGAAGTTGCACTGTGATCCAAAGTGTGTGGAAGCCAAATGTTATCAGAAATAGTGAGCCCACATTCACTACAAGAAAATGAATACTTAATAAGATTTTTTTTTTCATTTCATAGAGTACACATTGATTTGAAAGGTGTAGTAATAAATTGAATTGTTGAACAAGACCTTTATTCATTCAAAGAAGTAATGCATAAGGGTAAAGAATTCCAATCAAATGTGAAGTAACTGGCCAATGAATTGCTTGGGTAAAACATACCAAAAACTGTCACAGTGGCAGTAGCGCTGCGTCTTTTGGCCACAATGTTGCTCGCCATGCAGGTGTAGTTTCCCGAGTCCGAAAGACGAGCCTCGTTTATGATGAGGTTGTGGTCTGCCCTGGTGTCGATGTTGTCGTCAGTTTGGGAATTGACCAGCTCTTCGTTCTTCAGCCATTCCACCTGAAGAAAAGAGGTGATAACAGACAATAAATATTCACGGCAGCAGCAAAGCAATAGACAGACTTATTTGAGGTTCTGCAGAAGTAAACAGAACACAGCTTAGGAATTTTATAAGGAAGAGTACAAAAGTGGGCCAATTGACTTTGCTGTATTTAAGAGCAATTCCGTTAGTCTTTTTGATATAGTAAATCCTGTAAATATTAAGATAAAAGCAGTTTATAAAAACAAATAAATAACTTTCAGACAATCATTTCAGGGACTGGGAAATGTGGGAATCCCCCTTCCAGGATGGCCAGGTTGCAATGGATGCCAAGTGGGCAACAATTTACACAATATGTGGTGCTGAACATCCATCCATCCATCCATTTTCTTGACCGCTTATTCCTCACAAGGGTTGCTGGCGCCTATCTCAGCTGGCTCGGGGCAGTAGGCAGGGGTACACCCTGGACTGGTTGCCAGCCAATCACAGGGCACACAGAGACAAACAACCATACACACTCACAAGCACACCTAGGGACAATTCGGAGCACCCAATTAACCTGCCATGCATGTCTTTGGAATGTGGGAGGAGACCGGAGTACCCGTAGAAGACCTACGCGGGCACGGGGAGAACATGCAAGCTCCACCCAGGAACCCTGGACTCGAACCAGAGTCCTCAGAACTGGGAGGCGGACGTGCTAACCAGTCTTCCGCCCTGCTTCGTTCTTGTTTACAGCAAAACTGATGTTTGTTTATGTACCGCACTTTGTATACAGCAACGTCTGTTCTTAAAGCGCTTTATAAATAAAGTTGAGTTGAGTTGATTGATAATGAGTAAGTTCCTCTGCGTCTTCTGTCGGAAATGATCTGCCCTGATTTATCGAAGATTCTCTCAGAAAGGACTGACATTGCTACAGTCCAGCATTTTTTTTTCCATTTTCAGAAACTATGTTCTGCCTTTGGATTGTCAATAAAGTTTAAATGTGTCCAGATATATCTCCTTTTATAGTCCTGCTTTTTCTTAATTTTTCCATAGTGTGTTGTCTTCTTGCTCTGTTTCTGTCTCTCCCTCCCACCCCTGTAGCCACTCCCGGCTCTTCTGCAGTCAGAGACTTCAGAGACTAGTTGTCAATTACTCTCTGACAAATAATAATTGACAATCATGTGCAGGCTCTTTGAAGTTAATGATGAGAGTGGCTCACTGCCTCTGTTTCATTTGCAACTGACAGACACATCGTTTGATTTGCAGTTTTACGATTCAATGTAAAAAAATTTAAAAAATGGTCCGCAAACAGTGTGAAATGTGAAACTGTATTTTGAGCTTTATGTGTGGCATTCTCCAGGAACGACAACGTAACTTACGATAAGCGCAATATCGTGCCACAATATCGTCGTCGTCATGTTCACGATATTTAAAAGCAATACATCTGTTACAAAAAAGTCAGGTTGATTTCTACTTGTGTAGTTCTAGCACCCTCTGGTGGCTATTTTTTTTTTTAGTGCAATTAAATTTTCATTAGGCATGTTTTGGCCCTTCTATGGTTCAAATCCGCGCTAATGGTCAGATGAAGGTGAACGTAATATTTTTTCTTAGTATGAGATCTTTTTTTTTTAAACAAAATTGTAACCTTTTTAAAGATCGCCAAGCTACCCACAATATCGTGATAATTATCGTATCGTGAACTTCATATCGTGATAATATCGTATTGTGATGTTTGCATATCGTTACATCCACCTGTACTTGACCCTGAATTTTAAGCATAACTAGACAGGACAACCACAGATATTCAAGCCATTACACATTCAAAGGAAGCAGTGGAACCAATTAGCAGAAAGAACGAAGGTAACTAATTAGGAATGGCAAATTTAGTGATGCTTTGCTGCTTCTGCCCTGTGAAAATAGCTGCGTCGTTGCATTTGCAAATTGCATTCATAGTGCGTCAGGACAGCCTGTGCTGACGGATTTATACAAAGTACACAGGCACCCTTCAAATTATGTATGGATGTAAATAGTAAGTGCCTGTGGGCATGCAGACCCTGAGTAAATAGAAATGACACATATGGCCGAGGGATGATGGATTGCGGTATGTATGGACATGAATAAAATGATAATAAACATCACAACAATGGTACCATTTCTCACTTTCCGGTGTTTTCCCCACACGCACTGTATTTCGGTCAGGTGTCTTTCGATAAACACCTGCTGTGAGACTTGCTTTTTCTTCAAGATATGGAAATGCAGGTACTACATATATTTGTCTTACAACTCTTTCTGCAAAAAAAAAAAAAAAATACTGTTTTCTTGACAATTAAGAAAGCTTTTCCCCAAAGTGTTCGTTGGCAGCAAATCATTTTGCCTTGCTAGTAAGACAAGATAATGAAGATAAAATGCCTGCTGTGACAATGCCTAATTACTTTGCGATTAAAGTCATCAGTCACCGAATAGATGTCGTCAGAAGTGGCGTCCCACAGCCGTGTCCATTTCTATCGTATGTATTTGTATATTAGTTTTCTTGTGATTTGAAAGAAGCAATTACGAAGTCACACCAGTGGGTCCTTGCTGCGTTTTAGGCCACATTATTTGTTTGCGGTTGGTTTAAGAAAAAAAAAAAGAAAAAGAAAGTTGTATGTTCGAGAGAGAGAGAGAGAGAGAGAGAGAGAGAAAGAGAGAGAGAGAGAGAGAGATGTCTAATAGGCAAATTTGTTTGAGTTTGGACATGGTCTTCAGTGTCACCTTTGACAACGGCGTTTCAAGGAGGCCGGTCGAACATCAAGGCATCCACCCTGTGATTTCATTACCCAGACTGCCCCTGAAGGTGACCTCCCTCAGGCCTTCTCAGTGGACCAGGTCCCCCCCATCTCCTGAACTCATTCACTCCCAGCCATTTTCCCAGAAACAATTCTGTTCGCTCCCGACTGTTTTACTGGATTTTGACTGATTTTGCAAGGCCCACAGAATATTGTGTTCTATTGCTATAAAAGCATGGAACCTATCAAAAGAAAGATGAAAGTCTCTTTTTTCATCAGGAAAAAAAAAGAAGTATGTTTCTATCTGTTTCCGTTTTGCAGCAATTAGCATTAGAAGAGAGCTTAGTTTCATCAGTTTTGCAGTTGAGAGGCTGCATCAAAGCCTTGTGTATGCTCTAGCATAAAAAATCAAAACAAAAAAAACGTATAAATACGTCTTTGGGACACTTGGAACATTAAAAAACGTATTTATACGTTATTGGGAGTAAAACAGTGTGCATTTACACACAAAGATGACATTTACGGATGATTATAAGCTCTGAAATGTGTTGACTGAAAGAGGACAGAAACGCAGCGTTATGAGTGACACTGTAGCCATCATTGAAGTTTATGAGGGTGATGATCAAGACCTTGTCAGCCGACACTTCCTTCACCCACTTGTGTGTTTTGTTTCTCTCAACCAAGTGGCCATTTGATGTCACAGGGACTCAGCTCAAACACTGAACTTCAGCGTCCGCTATAATTAGAAAAATCTCTTCTGAGTCATGCTGAGTCAAGGCAGGGTTACAATTGAGCATGATTGCTTCCCCTTTGGCAGAAACTCTCAGTCCCCTGTAGTCAACGTTAATTGCTGACAAAATTTCGTGGATTACACATCTTTGTCTGACATTCTCTGAGGGCTAGGGAATGCCGATGATACCTTCAGGGAAGTAAACCCGAGGAGACAGGGTGAATCCTCTAGATGGATTCTCCCTGAAAACAATCAACAGGGCACGTGTAGCCGGTTCGCAAGCACAAATTCCCGCAGACGCTTTCAACTCAGTGTGGCTGAGTGTGCTCATTTAAACACCAAACCAAATAGCAGCAGATAGAGTAGCACAAGCTATCTGTGCCTCAGTGGTGCTATCCCTGTCTGGAGGTTAATCAGAAAAGATATGGAGGCAAACACAAAGTCGGTTTGATCCCTTGTTGCTTTTGCAAATGCCGGTTCTCCTCACCCCCTGCGGCATGACGTACTACATTGCGCTTCCAATGTGTTTTAGCTAAATTAAAAACAAGAATGGACTGGGAGAGAGTCGGATCTTCACTTGGTTTAATCGTGACACTCATCTTCTCCTTGTTAGAAGTCATTATCTGACCAGTGGAAAAAAAAACAGCAGCATTAGAAAAGAGGTATTTTCATGGTAAATTTGGGATCTTGAAATGATGACATGTTTGGGAGGATCACAACAATATCTTGGTAAAGCTGAACAAACTGAAGATTTATCATAGAGCTTGTTTTTTTCTTGGTGCCTGGGCTCAGATAGTCTACTCGAACAACTACCGAGGATTTATCTTGGATTAAAGCGAGGTTCACATTTTGCTGTTCATTTCACACTTATTTTCAGAGATACACCTTAAAGGAATGTCATGGTTCTAATGTACTCATTTGTCCAAAAGTTAGAAATATCTGCTTCGTGTTGATTTCTTGCGGGGGGGCAGTGAAAGGTTGGTCTTGGATCAACAACACTAAAATGAAATACAAGTAATAACTAAGCCACCACTCTGACAGTGAACAGGCAAATTGCATTTCACTTTATTGGATGGACAATGCCAATATGCAATTGCGTGGAAACCAGACTCATCACTTTACCAGCAGTTGTTGCATCAAGTGCATTTCTGAGGCAGGTCAAACCGGAGCAAACCAAGAGCAGATGTGACATCATAAAAACAACATGAACGTCGTGGGAATAATGTAGGTGAACGCGTCTGCTTTTGAAATAAAGGCTTCCAGTGCCGTCAGCTTTCTGTTGATTTAACTCTATGACCACCAAAAACGTTTAATGACGATGACTAAAATCACAACGTATGCCGCCACAAACTTTAATCGACGTCAACTACGTTTGTTTTTTTGTTTTTTTAATCAATGGGCAGTGTAACGTCTAAGTGCAGTGCTGCCTGGTCATTGGGTTGTGGAATCAAAAACAGTCGCTAACTATGGCCAGCAGATGGCGGCATTGTATCTCTTTTCAATGGGCTGCCGGTGTATGGAATTACAATGAAACGTGACAAGGATGACGTGAATGATCGAAGCCTTTGTCATATTAAATCGAATCCACAGAGCGTCACTAAACAAAAAAATATTAGCGCAAAAAAATATTAGCGACAAAGTCACTTTGTGCACAAAATTTATATTTCACAAAAAGCTTGTTGTCTCCTTATTTTTCTATTTTCACTCGATTGACACTCAAGTAACCTATTTTTAAATGGTGATTACTAAAGAACGGAATTAGGTAGGAATATATATATATATATATATATATATATATATATATATATATATATATATATATATATATATATATTTTTTTTTTTTTTTTTCATTTTATTTTTTTTTTTCCGTAATGAAAGATGAGTTAAAATGCTCGAAATCAGCTGGCGCTGTCGGGGTAGTTTTTTGGATAAATATGTGGCAGTAAAATAGTTTTTACTATTTACAGATTTTCATCGTGTCTAGCCGGACACGTTTTGCGGATATCCGGTATTATTTGGCGGGTCTTTTGTAGACAACAGTAAAAACATGGTTAGATCTTTGTAAGTAAAAGGACTACGTATGAGGTTGTGATTTTGGTCTTTACTACTCTTGTCTATTTTTATCTGCTCAGTGGATTCTGTAGCACTGAGATGACATCAGCACCATCCTCCATTCCCAAGCCGAATCATTTATACAGTGAGGGTCCACAACTAATCTCCACCTAAAAACTGTGACCTGCACAGATATTTTAGATAGCCAGTCTTATGGTCACTGGACCAGGTATGGAGTAGACATTTGACATTTCAATTGACGAAGACCCGGTGACCTTTTTTCTCGAAGACATTTTAAATGTGGTATTTAAAATGTCAGACAGGAAGGCTGATCCCACTATAAGATTCAATTGCTATTTTCGGAGGAACACTTGAATTTACCATAGGTGGTGATTTAAAAGCTAAAATACATCATCAACACTCACACAAGTCACAGTCAATTACCATATTTTCCGCACTATAAGGCACACTGCATTATAAGGTGTACCTTCAACGAATGACATATTTTAAAACTTTTTCCATATATAAGGCGCTACAGTAGAGGCTGGGGTTACGTTATGCATCCATTAGATGGTGCTGCGCTAAAGGGAATGTCAACAAAACAGTCAGGTAGGTCAGTCAAACTTTATTAATAGATTACAAACCAGCTTTGTGACAACTCCATTCACTGAATAAACAGCTGTTTTGTTATTTTCTCTGAGGTAAAGTATTAGTATTAGCTAGCGATCCAAGATGGCGGGATCTTCTGCGCATGCACGTCACCGATAGCTTCTTGACAGCGAGACCTGTTGCGGCTCAATATTGATCCATATATCAGGCGCACTGAATTATAAGGCGCATGGTCAGCTTTTGAAAAAATTGAAAAGGCTTTTAGGTGCGCCTTATAGTGCGGAAAATACGGTAATTGGGAGATATAGCAATTTAAATGGTAAGTCTTTGTCAATATAAAATTGGTCTGTAGTATCCGATTAATGATAAAACTACTGATGGTGGCAGAAGTCATTTTTGTGAGATAAATAAAGAAATAAATAATTTCTTCCATCACCATTCTCAGCTACAGAATTCACCTTCTACTAATTCATGTCAGGTGAGAAGAGAAAGACAAACCTCAAACATTCTGTGTTAGTAACACATTCTGCATGCAGGGCGAGGGGTATTTAAAAACAGGTTATTCGGGAGGATATAAATGTGACATATCACATCCGATTAGGAAGTGCAAATGCAGCCAAGAGAAATCGTACCCACATTAGTGTCAAGTGGACCAAAACACGATCTAGTCGGAACAATTTCCCACTTACCGTCACAGCTTAGTCAGTTCTAAAACTTCTTTCACTTGTTGGATATTTCGAACATTGGAATTTCACAAACTGTCCTGGCATTTAAGACAGTTTGGCCTAATGTTATGATGCTACCTTTGCTGAGTCAGTGTCGGTGCTGGTGGTATCAAACAAGTATTATCAATCTCCGAAAGGTCACAGGAAGCAGAAAAGACGTTGCCATCGACTGACCGCGTTTCTGAGTTTAATCTGGATGAATAACGTGAGACTCTCGATTCACATCTTGCTCTGCTCAGAGGGAGTATTTGCTTCTCGTCTTTCAGGAGAGAGGGAAAGAGGAGTGTCCGTCATACCTCTGCCACGGGCACTCCCTCCGGAGGGCGACAGTGCAGAACGATCATCCCATTGATTGGCACTTCCTTCCCTTGGGGGTCCTGCTCAAAGTTTTTTCTCAGGTCTGTGTGGGGAGATAAGAGGCAACTGTCAGGTGTCAAGTGTGACCGCCATCTTTGCATCAATCCACTCCACCTCAAAATGGCCACCCTGACCCATTCTATGTAGGCGATCTGTTTACAAGGTGGTTTTGAGGACACGCTGGATGGTAGCTCACGAAGATCGCTCTTGGGCATTCAATACAATCATACAATAGACAGAATTTTTTGTTTGGGAATAAAAGATTTAATAGATATGCATTGACACCCAGTAAAAAACTAAAAACAAAGAAACATTGTATGGCAGTCAGAATTTGCCCTCCAGCAATAAATGAGTTTTAAAAAGGTTTCACACAGCTCACAAGGGAGCATATCTGCCTGTGCATACAGTACAAGAGCTGGAAAGTGGTAATGAGCAAAAATAATAAATGATAAATATAATAAATCTGATTTTGTTCATTTATCTTTTCTTGTATTTCACGTTTTTATAGAATACAGATTGGTGTCTTTTTAAATTTGAATCGGATGAGTTTACTGTTGTATTGTCCTCATGACTGCCAGAAAAAAAAGCCTTTAAAAGTTGTTGAGACAAAATGGCAAACAAACTGGTCTTAAAAGATAAACTGACTAAACAAATGTCCATCCATCTTCTACCACTTATCCGAGGTCGGGTCGCGGGGGCAGCAGCTTTAGGAGGGAAACCCAAACTTCCCTCTCCCCAGCCACTTCAACCAGCTCCGCCGGCGGGATCCCAAGGCGTTCCCAGGCCAGCCGGGAGACATAGTCTCTCCAGCGTGTCCTGGGTCGTCCCCGGGGCCTCCCGCCGGTGGGACATGCCCGGAACACCTCCCCAGGGAGGCGTCCAGGAGGCATCCGAACCAGATGCCCGAGCCACTTCAGCTGGCTCCTCTCAACGCGGAGGATATTGTGTTCTATTGCTATAAAAACATGGAACCCACCAAAAGAAAGATTTAAATGTCTTCTTTCATTTGGAAAAAAACATATGTTTCTATATTTTTCCGCTTTGCAGCAATTGTCATTAGAATATAGCTACGTTTCACTATATTTACAAATCTAATAAAATTGTAGTTGAGCTTTTTTTTCAACATAGCCCTGGTTGATCTCTTATACTCTGCGGCCGCCTCCTGGACGTTTGTGTAATAACTACCATTTCTTCAACCATTCTTTGCAGTTGAGAGGCTGCATGAAAGCCTTCTGTATGCTCTAGCATATAAAAAAAAACAACAACCTCCAATTGATTCAATAAAATGATGACTATAGGGCCATCACTATTGATTATTCTATTGATTATTGCATTGATTAATCCAATAATTGAATAAAATTTTATTTCGCATTAAAGTGCATTACAAAACCATTTTTCTCTAATTAATGTTGATTAACCAATTATTTTTGTTCTATTCGGATTTCTTGTGATTTAATAAAACAACAAAACATAAATTCAGCAATATCAATGAGAGGAATTGATGTACTCACCGAACTTTTTGAAACAACAGTAATGCAGTCACTGGTTCGGTGATTGTTTTCCAAAGTAAAAGTAAATGTTTGCAAATGTCTTATTTTGATTAAGTACATTAAGATAATCGGTCTACTCGACGACTAATTATTATTGTTGACAGACTGGATTTGGCGTATTAGGACAATTTTAATTTTAAATAATAGCTCTCAAAGATTACTCGATGATTAAAATAGTCGTTGATTAATTTGATAATCGATTACTTGTCGATTAATCAATTAATTTTGACAGCCCTACTCCAGTCCCCAACCTCTGCTATGAAGTAATGTAGTGTTGCTGCAGCGGATGAATTCCTGAACTACTCACAGGCGATGCGGACTGTTGCCTTGCGACTCTTGGAGGTACCCAAGTGACTCCACGCCACGCAGAGACACCAGTAGTCTTCTGGGCCATGGAAATCCTCTACCTGCTGACGGGATACGTTGATCATCACCTCCCTCACCTTGAGCCCTATGAAGAGAAGAGAATATTTATTTGTTTTTTTCCACATTTATATATGAGAATGGTTTCATCTCGCACATCTGGATTCGTGCGAACAGCCAAATTGCCTCAGCTTTTATAGCTGAAAAAAAAACAAAAGCCATACAAGTTGGGTTTTTATCAGTTACCAATCGTACTTGCAATTCCGGCAGAGTTACTGGTGAGAAGTGAGAATGAAGAGTTTTGAAATCTTAATGGAAAGCTTCACACTGAGAATTCACGCGCAATACTTACATGCTGTGTGTCGGCGTTTGTGTGTAACTTATCCACGGGTTTTGCAGGAATATTTTTGCAAGTTCTTTTAAAAGGCTTTTATACTATATCTGGGCCCGGTTGTTCAAAACTGATTTATAGCTTTAACCATTGGTAAAGCAGATTTAACCGACCGTTACCTTTAACCGGCTGTTACCTTTCTGTTAAAGTTAACACACCTAAGGAAGCAATCCCGTTCGCTCCCGGCTGTTTTACTGGATTTTGACTGATTTTGCCAGGCCCACAGAATATTATGTTCAGTTGCTATACAAGCATTGAACCTACTTAAAGTCTCTTCTTTCATCCGGAAAAAAAAGTATGTTTCTATCTGTTTCCGTTTTGCAGCAATTAGCATTAGAAGAGAGCTAAGTTTCATCAGTTTTCACAAATCTATTTAAAATTGCAAGTAATTTAGCTTTTTTTTCTACATGGCCCTGGTTGATCTCCTTTGCTCTGCTCCCACCTTCTGGCCGTTTGTGTAATAACTACCATTTCTGCAACCGTTCTTTGCAGTTGAGAGGCTGAATCAAAGCCTTCTGTATGCTCTAGCATAAAAAAAACAAAAAAACAAAAACGTATAAATACGTCTTTGGGACACTTAGAACAATAAAAAAAGCGTATTTACACGTTATTGGGAGCAAATGAGTTAACGGCGGGTTAAGAATTTAACCGGCGGTGAGGGGTTAAACGGTGGTTAAAATAACCGAGAATTGAACAACTGGGCCCTGAACATTGTAAACATTTCTTCGGGAAACATCGCTAGTAGCAGGAAAGAAACCCTGTCCTGCTCTATATTTCAGTAAGCTGAACAACGAAACAAGGACACTTTATTTATCCTTTGAAAGACTAATTTAATAATGTAGACAGCAAAGCTTCAAAAAGCAGATGTAGATCTATTCTGTAAGTGAATGCAAGAGCATATAACATGTGATGTAACAAAAACGGTACTACGATAAGGTGCCACTACACAATACTTTTCTAATGTGAAATGCATTGTGTCGGAAGACGAAAAACACCGTGTCGGAAAATCCCCTCAGACAACTTCAAATTGTTTGTCACCCTGTCACGACGCCTGAGATCGGCACACACACACACACACACACATTTTAATCTGATTCATCGGCTTAAGGCAGATGTGTGTTCTCATTACTCCTCAGAGTCTCTGTAGCCTGCAGGACCTCATTCACTCTGTTGGATTAAAGGGAAGACATGTGGAATGCACTGGGACTTTTGTGGTGCCACTCTGATAAATAATGCTTTAATCTGACAAGCTCTTACTGAAGTCAAACGGCTACATACGGCGGGTGCGCAGTTTGAAAAAGATTGAGCAGACGTCAAAATGAAAACCAATTAAACCCATCTAAATGGCAGAGGAGGAGCCATGTTGCTGTCCACAGGAAAATTCAATTGGAAACATTTCAAAGTGGTGGTGGATATAAATGACATACCGTAGCAATTCTAATCACTGGACTTGTGAAATACTATATATTTGTTGTATATGTTACAATTCTTAATCAACAGTAGTAGTAGTAGTAGTAAATCAAATTTAGTCAGTTGTATTTTTTCAGTTGCATTCAAATCAATACTGCCTTCACCAGGTGAATACCTGAATTCGACTAAAATAGTGATTCGGGTGTTTGGAGAGCGCCACAAAGGCACTCATTTAAATGATGCTCCAGAAAATATGCCTTAGTCCAGTTTAAACAATACTTGTAAAATGTGTAAAATTCTGGATGGGAGAGGGAGAATTATTAAAAAAAAGAAAAAAAAAAGAAGGGGAGATAATAAAAGATAATATTTAATTATTATTATTATTTGTTTTTTTTTTCAATTTCAGGTCACTTTGTACCATACACTGTACACTGTACCGTACGCTGACATACTAGGATTACGAAAAGATGGCTCGTTGAAGTACCTCACACTGGTCACTAGGGATGTAACAATAAGGGCAATATCGTGATATCGTGATATTAAAACTGCCACAATATCGTCGTCGTCATGTTCACAATATTTAAAAGGAACACATCTGTTAAAAAAAATCCGGTTGATTTCCATTTGTGCAGTTCTAGCACCCTCTAGTGGCTAGTATATTAGTGCAATTTAATTCTCCTTAGGGATGTTTTGGCCTTCTATGTTTAAAACCTATGCTAACTGTCAGATGAAGAGGAACAGAATCTGCTTGTGAAGCGACCAATGTGTGCTTGCATTAGCAAGTAAGTGCCTCAATATTGTTATGAGAGATTGTAGGTGGTTTATATGCATTGCTGTTATGTACAAAAGCACAATGTTGTGTTTTTTTTTAGTATGAGCTCTTTTTTTTTTTTTTTTTTTTTTTTTTTTTTTTTTTTTACAATATTGGCTGGAGGGGTGTAAACACTTTCTTTCCACAGAAACGTCCCGCTGTTTACAAAACAAACACAAAAACTACAGGCTGGGGGGGACAAAATCACCACCAGACATCAGAGAAGCCCAGAGCTGTAAATCGAGAAGAAGTTTGTCTGTTTAAATCCTGTATTTAAAAAGGGCCTTTTCCTGAGTGAAAAGGGCAGACTGCGCCTTTAACAATTCAAGTCAAACAAAGAGCCAAAGAATAATAATCATCATCATCATCATCATCATCATCATCAGTGTTTATGTTGCAAAGCTTTACCAGAACTTTTTTTTTTTTTTTTAAGTTTATTAAGTTTATAAGACATGCCCTTCCATATATTCCAAACTACGGAGCCCCAAAGGTGACATGGTAGAAAAAAACAACAACTTTGCGTTCCCTCGCAAAACATTTTGCGTTCCCTCGCAAAACAACTTTGCGTTCCCTCGCAAACTTTGCGAGGGAACGCAAAGTTGCTTTGCGAGGGAACGCAAAGTTGTTTTCTTCGCCTGCCATGTCACCTTCGCTGCGCCGTGAACACTTCCGGGTCATCTTCCATGTGAACAAAAGCGACGAGGATGGAACGTTTGTAAACATGAAACAAAATAGTGGTAAAGCTTTCCCAAAGCGACTAGGATGGAGCATGTATTTTTCCACTCCTTTGTTTACACGTCGCTTTTGTTCACATGGAAGATGACCCGGAAGTGTTTACGGCGCAGCGAAGGTGACATGGTAAGCGGAAAAAACAACTTTGCGTTCCCTCGCAAAACAACTTTGCGTTCGAACGCAAAGATTGCGAGGGAACGCAAAATGTTTTGCGAGAGAACGCAAAGTTGTTGTTTTTTTCTACCATGTCACCTTAGGGGCTCCGTACAAAACTGACATGCATTTCGGGTGTGTACGTTCTTTTTTTAATTTTATTTTATTTTTTATCTCTCTGTGGCTGGCACTTCTTATTCACAGCCTCAAAAAGAGAGTGAGACACAAACATAATTCATAATTTTTCCAGCAACAGCTGAGGGCTGCCAAGTGACAATGTGTGTGTGGGAAGAGAGATTGTGGAGAAAATAATAAGTAATGACTTTCCGTGATGGTGTAAAAAGCCCGAGCAGAAAAAAGGAGTGAAAGAAAACAGAGAGCGAGAGGGAGGGAGGGAGGGAGGCGGTAAGCATTGTAACACAGCAGCGCACTCCTGAAGTTGAAACGGAAAGTGTTGACAGGTGGCTTGCCTGACAGATGAAGACGAGTGCTGCCATTGTGTCATCTGTCATCCTTATTTGTTTATTGTCACAACAGTGTTGACAAGGCTCATTAGAGGAAGCCATTTGAGCTGTTTCTTCCCAACTTAGAACAGTTCTTAACTTGTTAAATCCATCCAAAATTATCTATCTATCTATCTATCTATCTATCTATCTATCTATCTATCTAATTGAATTTAAAAAAAATAATGAAGCAGTCTATTGCTGATTAATTTCTAAAACAAAATGAGAATGAAGAGGAGAATGATGGTGGTAAAGGAGGGCCAGCAGAAGGTGCCAAATCAAATGAGTACATATATATTTGTTACTTTTTTTTTTAATTATTATTATTTTAGATATGTGCATTTGAGATTTTTTAAAATTATTATTATTTTATTAATTTTGTATGTGTAATTATGGTAATCTATTGTTCTAATTAGAAAATACTCATTTTAAACATAATTATAAATGGTCATTAAAATTGCATATTTACACTGTCAAAATTAATCAAATTGAATGAAATACGGTAATTCAATTTAATGTCTGTCTGCCCGTCTAGCGGTCTATCTACTGACTAATCTACTAATTGATTGATCACTTTTTAAGAAAGGACATATAACTTGGTGAGGATACGATCTACAGTACATGATGATATCTGAAAGGATGAAATTGAAGACATTCAATTCCAAAGAACAAGAAAACAGTTATAGAATTAAACACATAAAAAATTATATCTAATGTATTTATTCATTTGAGATGACCATATTTTCCGCACTATAAGGCGCACCTAAAAGCCTTCAATTTTTTCAAAAGCTGACCATGCGCCTTATAATCCAGTGCGCCTTATATATGGATCAATATTGAGCCGCAACAGGTCTCGCTGTCAAGACGCTATCGGTGACCCTGCACGATCGGTGACGCGCATGCGCAGAAGATCCCGCCATCTTGGATCGCTAGCTAATACTAATACTTTACCTCAGAGAAAATAATAAAACAGCTGTTTCTTTAATGGCTATGGTTCTATGGATCCATGTTGGTTCTTTAATGGTTTAATGGCTGCTTATTTACAGCTTACTGATAGAACTGAACAAAAAATAAATAAATAAATCAACAGAATGAATCCCAGCAGGGCTTAAAATAAAATTTCTCAACTAGAGACATGTTGCGCTATTTAATGTGGGTAGATAATGATTGTTAACAAAGGGGCTTGTTATTGCACCCGTTGCTAATGTGCCACTTATCTATTGTCTCTGTGCAACATTGTGCAGCAGGCATGAAATATCAGTGGGACCCTAAAGGCACAAATTAATTTGAGGTTCCTTATCATCATCATCTTTTCATTACTATTCGGTGCTGTTGCTAGGTCAGCAAGTTAGATATATCTTGCACTTTAATTCATTAATTTATTTATTTAAGTGTTTAAGTTATGTCCTAGAGATCTATGCAGGCGACTGCTTCGCCCGTGTCACATTGGATGTCAAGCTCCTTGATTTTAGAATTCATTTTGTGGGAACAGTCTGGCAGATACTCCTACCTAAGTGTAATCCTGAAGACAAGAAGAGCTGGAAGAAAAATAGCAAGATGCTTTGACTGTGATGACTGTGACGCCTTGTATTTAAAGGTGACATGACAACAGTACCCCTCCGTGAACCAGCACCTTAACGTGGTGGGGGGGTTTGCGTGTCCCAATGATCCTAGGAGCTATGTTGTCTGGGGCTTTATGCCCCTGGCAGGGTCACCCATGGCAAACAGGTCCTAGGTGAGGGGCCAGACAAAGAACGGCTCAGAAGACCCTTATGACGAAAACGAACTTTGGAGACGCGTTTCCCTCGCCCGGACGCGGGTCACCGGGGCCCCCCTCTGGAGCCAGGCCTGGAGGCGGGGCTCGCTGGCGAGCGCCTGGTGGCCGGGCCTGCACCCATGGGGCCCGGCCGGGCTCAGCCCGAAGAGGCAACGTGGGTCCCCCTTCCCACGGGCTCACCACCGGTGGGAGGGGCCAAAGGGGTCGGGTGCAGTGTAGGCTGGGTGGCAGCCAAGGGAGGAGACCTTGGCGGACCGACCCCCAGCTACAGAAGCTGGCTCTTGGGACATGGAATGTCACCTCTCTGGCAGGGAAGGAGCCCGAGCTGGTGTGCGAGGCCGAGAAGTTCCGACTAGACATAGTCGGACTCGCCTCCACACACAGCTTGGGCTCTGGTACCAGTCCTCTTGAGAGGGGTTGGACTCTCTTCCACTCTGGAGTTGCCCACGGTGTGAGGCGCAGAGCAGGTGTGGGCATACTTATTGCCCCCCGGCTCGGCGCCTGTACGTTGGGGTTTACCCCGGTGGACGAGAGGGTAGCCTCCCTTCGCCTTCGGGTGGGGGGACGGGTCCTGACTGTTGTTTGTGCATATGCACCAAACAGCAGCTCAGAGTACCCACCCTTTTTGGAGTCCTTGGAGGGTGTGCTGGAGTGCGCTCCCTCTGGGGACTCCCTCGTCCTGCTGGGAGACTTCAACGCTCACGTGGGGAATGACAGTGAGACCTGGAGGGGCGTGATTGGGAGGAACGGCCCCCCTGATCGGAACCCGAGCGGTGTTCTGTTATTGGACTTCTGTGCTCGTCACGGTTTGTCCATAACGAACACCATGTTCAAGCATAAGGGTGTCCATATGTGCACTAATTGGCACCAGGACACCCTAGGCCGCAGTTCGATGATGCACCATTAACACTGTGTATAGTGGCGATGGGGTGCTGCTGACCTCGACTCGGGACGTCGTGAAGCGGTGGGGGGAATACTTCGAAGACCTCCTCAATTCCACCAACACGTCTCCTTTTGAGGAAGCAGAGTCTGGGAACTCTGGGGTGGGCTCTCCTATCTCTGGGGTCGAAGTCACTGAGGTGGTTGGAAAGCTCCTCGGTGGCAGGGCCCCGGGGGTGGATGAGATCCGCCCAGAGTTCCTAAAGACTCTGGATGTTGTGGGGCTGTCGTGGTTGACACGCCTCTACAACATCGCGTGGACATCGGGGATAGTGCCTCTGGATTGGCAGACCGGGGTGGTGGTCCCCCTTTTTAAGAAGGGGGACCGGAGGGTGTGTTCCAACTACAGAGGGATCACACTCCTCAGCCTCCCTGGTAAGGTCTATTCATGGGGTGCTGGAGAGGAGGGTCCGTCGGGAGGTCGAATCTCGGATTCAGGAGGAGCAGTGTGGTTTTCGTCCTGGCCGTGGAACAGTGGACCAGCTCTACACCCTCCGCAGGATCCTCGAGGGTGCGTGGGAGTTCGCTCAACCAGTCCACATGTGTTTTGTGGATTTGGAGAAGGCGTGTCCCTCTGGGAGTTCTGTGGGGGGTGCTTCGGGAGTACGGGGTGCTGGGCCCCTTGATACGGGCTGTTCGGTCCCTGTACGACCGTTGCCAGAGTTTGGTCCGCATTGCCGGCAGTAAGTCGGATTCGTTTCCGGTGAGGGTTGGACTCCGCCAAGGTTGCCCTTTGTCACCGATTCTGTTCATAACTTTTATGGACAGAATTTCTAGGCGCAGCCGAGGCGTGGAGGAGTTCCGGTTTGGTGGCCTCAGCATTGCATCTCTGCTCTTTGCAGATGATGTGGTGCTGTTGGCTTCATCAGGCCGGGGCCTTCAGCTCTCACTGGAGCGGTTCGCAGCCGAGTGTGAAGCGGCTGGGATGAGGATCAGCACCTCCAAATCCGAGACCATTGTCTCGTCTTCAGGTCGGGGATGAGATCCTGCCCCAAGTGGACGAGTTCAGGTATCTTGGGGTCTTGTTCACGAGTGAGGGTAGGATGGAACGGGAGATCGACAGGCGGATCGGTGCAGCGTCTGCAGTGATGCGGACTCTGTATCGGTCCGTCGTGGTGAAGAAAGAGCTGAGCCAAAAGGCAAAGCTCTCGATTTACCGGTCGATCTATGTTCCAACCCTCACCTATGGTCACGAGCTGTGGGTCGTGACCGAAAGAACGAGATCCCGGATACAACCGGCCGAAATGAGTTTCCTCCGCAGGGTGTCCGGGCTCTCCCTTAGAGATAGGGTGAGAAGCTCGGTCATCCGGGAGGGACTCAGAGTCGAGCCGCTGCTCCTCCGCATTGAGAGGAGCCAGCTGAGGTGGCTCGGGCATCTGGTTCGGATGCCTCCTGGACGCCTCCCTGGGGAGTTGTTCCGGGCATGTCCCACTGGCGGGAGGCCCACACGCTGGAGAGACTATGTCTCTCGGTTGGCCTGGGAACGCCTCGGGATCCCACCGGAGGAGCGGATTGAAGTGGCTGGGGAGAGGGAATTCTGGGTTTCCCCCCTGAAGCTGCTTCCCCCGCGACCCGACCCCGGATAAGCGGAAGAAGATGGATGGATGGATGGATGGATGGATGGATGACAACAGTGCATTCACACTTGTGTCACACGCTCGTGTCATCATCACCATCGTCCTTGCTGTGAATAACACGTGGCACTGGCTCCTATCCAGGGAGGGTCTGTAAAGCTCTGAACATTTCAAAGAAGGAGACATTGAACAGGGGACAGTCTCAGGCCCAGCTAGCATCCACTCTCTTCCTGAGGGATACCATGCTCAACTCTACAAACAGTATGACCATCTTTTAAAAACGGGATTTCAGAAATGCAGACAGGGAGCCCCTTGAATGAGAGAGACCAGCTGGTGATGGGAGTCCATGACATAAGTCCCATCCTAATAATAATCTGCATAGCCTAACACTCCCCCACCCCCCACCCCCCAACACACACAAAAACGCACATGCACACGCTAATGTACCGTATTTTACGCACTATAAGGCGCACCGCATTATAAGGCGCACCTTCAATGTATGACATATTTTAAAACTTTTTCCATATATAAGGCGCTACAGTAGAGGCTGGGGTTACGTTATGCATCCATTAGATGGTGCTGCGCTAAAGAGAATGTCAACAAAACAGATAGGTCAGTCAAACTTTATTAATAGATTACAAACCAGCTTTCTGACAACTCCGTTCACTCCCAAAATGAATAAACAGCTGTTTTATTATTTTCTCTGAGGTAAAGTATTAGTATTAGCTAGCGATCCAAGATGGCGGGATCTTCTGAGCATGCGCGTCACCGATCGCGCAGGGTCATCAATAGCGTCTTGACAGCGAGACCTGTTGCGGCTCATTACTAATCCATATATAAGGCGCACTGGATTATAAGGCGCATGGTCAGCTTTTGAAAAAAAAAATAAGGCTTTTAGGTGCGCCTTATAGTGCGGAAAATACGGTAAATGACGTATTCCTCTATGCTATTCTACTCTATGCAAATGGCTTGTGAAACCCACTCCAAAATCTGAATTGTTTTGAACGTAAGTGAGCCAAGAAAAAAAATAACAAATGTCTTTCTCTCTACTTATTAAGGAGTATTTCACTCATTTGAAATACTTTCGGAGAACGCAATTATTTTAAAAGTTGCTAATGTTACATTAGTAGCTTCTTCCACCAGAGACTCATTACGCATCAGCTCACCAACAAGGCTCATTAAAGGTGACAAGCGGCCTGGCTCCAGCAGGTATTGTTCTGAGATCACGGCCTGCTGTAGAATAACTGGAGTCACTATGAAGGCAGTTAAAAATGAATTCCCATAATAGCTATTGTGCAATAAATCAAACTGGTGTCAGGTGTGAGGAAAAAAAAAAGTGAGATACTTGAAAGGTGCAACTTTTATCTAACCCTAAACTACTTGGGCCCAATCCTCAGCTCTGTAATAAGTGGCAGTCCAACGCCACATCGTGTCTCCTTGAATAGGTATCATACGCGCTTTCAAAATATAATAAGAACAAAACTTGTACAGTTATGATGATAAACAAGTGCAATTAGAAGGCAATGAGATATTCAAAATCTTAATAAAAAGTGTTGAAGGCAGACGTCAACCCTCTCAAAAGAAAACAATATTCTCTGAAAATGTGTCTCATCACAGTGTGTCAAAGTGTGTGCAAGATATGAATAGTTATTTATTTATATTTTCACATTGATTATTAGCAGGTTTTCGCAATTCAAAAGTGCTAAGCGGGCAACCTTGAGGGAACCAGGGCTGATTGTGTATTCTAATGTTCCACCGCAAGTTGTAATATTCATGGGCACAATATTTTGAATGACTGCTGTTTTGTAAGGAGGACTCAAGGTTGCATCGCTCTGGATGTGGTACTACTCGATACAATGACATCTGTTGGATAGCAACTAAATTCTGTTGAAGCCCTACACCTGAAACTTTTTCTTTCCCGAAGCCATTTAAGTTTTTTATCGTTTCCCAAAAAACAAATATTCCCAAGTTCTGTCTAAAAAATGTTGATACCTCTAAGAGTTCTGTGAATGTTCTGGTATTAAAACTGACTTCTCAATCTGGTGTAAGTTCCTTTCTCTATCATGGAAATAAAATGAAATAAAATAAACCAATAGTTTTACAGTCTACTCTTCAGCAAACCTGTGGTCAGGCTAAATAAAATTATCTCTGGAACTGAGAGACGTTATCACCTCTTCATTTCCCCGAGGAGTATACAGTAAAGGTAAGGGGGAGTGTGTATATATATGTGTGTGAGGTGTATTGTCAGGGGCACATTCGGTTAACAACCCCATTAACTGGCTCGCAAAGCAACCCTAGAGCAACGATAACATCAATTCTGGCTTTAGAGGCCATTACGTATCAGGCAGAGATATACAGTACGTGCCCTGCCGGAAAAGTGAGTTGAAAAGTGGTGGCAGCAATGTCGCTAAAAGGCTGGTAAGGTGTCACCGCCCGTTTGTCAAATCCCACCGTCTATCCTGCCGTCAAGCCCTAACTTGACCATACAAATAAATAATGTTCCAACAAGTTCCCCAGGCTGCTTGGCAAGGAAGGACAGAGGCTGTTTATCTGCCGTAGTTGTGTCTCCATAATACACACACGCACAATATTTCTTGATGTGTACCAGACAGGGCCGCCGCACCCTATACGCAGAGTACGCATAGTGCATAGGGCACCATCGTCCGTGTGGGGCCCCATTTGCCTGTGGGCACAGTGCACGGATGCACTTAACATGTCGCATCCGTGAACACCCGTGCCTGGGGGGGGGAGTCTCACTCGTCGTGCAAGCGCCGGATGCGACATTACTACGTTTGTTTTCATCTTTTGATCCAACCCGTGTGAATTGCAAATGATGGTTGGTCTGCAAAAACTTGTTTGAACCAGTGCATGGCGCAACAAAAGGTTGGGGTTGGGTCTTTAACTCATTCACTCCCAGCCATTTTCACAGAAACAATCCCGTTCGCTCCCGGCTGTTTTACTGGATTTTGACTGATTTTGCAAGGCCCACAGAATATTGTGTTCTATTGCTATAAAAGCATGGAACCTATCGAAAGATTAAAGTCTCTTCTTTCATCAGAAAGAAAAAAGTATGTTTCTATCTGTTTCTGTTTTGCAGCAATTAGCATTAGAAGAGAGATAATTTTCATCAGTTTTCACAAATCTATTCAAAATTGTAAGTAATTGAGCTTTTTTTCTACATGGCTCTGGTTGATCTCCTTTGCTCTGGTGCCACCTGCTGGCCGTTTGTGTAATAACTACCATTTCTGCAAACGTTCTTTGCAGTTGAGAGGCTGCATCAAAGCCTTTTGTATGCTCTAGCATTAAAAAAACAAAAAACAAAAAAACAACAACGTATAATTACGTCTTTGGGACACTTAAAACATTAAAAAAAATGTATTTACACGTTATTGGGAGCAAATGAGTTAAGCTATGCAAACTATTATTGTTTGCATGAGAAATGCCTCCCACGCCGCGAAGAAAAAGACAATAAAATTTGGGGGCACCATCACACTTTTAAGCTTATGGCACCCAAAGGGGTAGCGGCGCCACTGGTACCAGACTATATGCACAACTTACAAGTATGTACGTAGCATGTGTACAATCTCAAATCAAGCCCCTTCATTACTCACAAAAGCTCATTCGATACAGATGCATACTGTAACTGCAATCTCGCTACAAACACATGCAAACACATTCCAATCATGCCAGATGGGAGGTCATAATGCGCATTAATTCTTCACAACAACGCGTGCCCCATGTGACAATATGTACATACTTTTTTAATATCGACAGCTTGCTCGCGGATCTGGTACATGCTGCAGTTTATGACGGCAAACGCCGCGTCTGCTTTCTGTTCACAGATGATAACATTCACACTCTACAGATGCCGCAAAGAAAGGTCAGGGGGGGTTTCACGCCCTTTCTCTTCCCTTCTGCTCCGTGGGTTACCAGTGAACAATAATATTCCATGGAGAAAGATGTTTGTGTGCTCCAACTGTTAAATAGCGACATTACTCAAAGGAAAGCTTAACTGCCTCAATTAAAGTCACATAAAGGAGAACGTTAGACTCCGAATGCCATGGCGGAGTCTTCTCTTTTTAGAGCAAACAAGGATGAAGAGTTTTCCCGTGGTAGAGCCAGGTGGATGCTGGTCCCCTCACACTCCCAAGTTGGATGCAGTCATAACAATTGTGCCAAGTGAGGTGTCACAGATGAATGACAGCTGAGTGGGAGGGGGCCAGAGAGCCCCCCAACACATTGGGGATCAGTCAGCTGATCACAGTCACAGTTTTTTTCATAGTTTGGCCGGGGGTGCGACTTATACTCTGGTGCGATTTATGTGTGAAATTAACACATTACTATATCATTTCACGTTATTTTTACACTAAACCGCAAGAGGGCGCTCTAGGCCTGTGTTGATAAGTTCAACATTGCATCGTCTACCTCCCGAGTTGGGGGAGTTGTTTAAAAGTGACACCGAGGATGAAGATTTCATTGGATTTAGTGATTTGGAGTGAAACTGATAGTTTGGTAAACTTGTTAGCATGTTCTTTATGCTGGAGTTATATGAATAACTTGTAGTGATGGGAACATAATTCACCCACGGAACGTTGAGACGAAGGGAGAGTTCCGGGTGGGAAGGTTTTGTGATGTGGAAAAGGGGAGTTAGCCTGTTAGCTTCTAGCTGAGTGGGGAGTTGCTGTTAAGACCTCAGAAGCTGATGTCAATAAAACGCCAGCTTTTGGCTCCGCCCTTCAACACTGCGCCTCCGACTCCCGTCACTGCTCGCTACAAACTCTTAATATGTTACGTCGTTACTGACATTACCAGGCATGTCAGTCATGTAACGTTAGTTTACCGTACACTTATTCAGCCTGTTGTTCTCTCTTTTATTTTTATTTTAAATTGCCTTTCAAGATGACATGTTTGTTTTTGGTGTTGGATTTTACCAAGTAAATTTCCCCCAAAAATGCGACTTATACTCCAGTGCGACTTATATATGTTTTTTCCTTCTTAATTATGCATTTTTTGTCTGGTTCGACTTATAATCCGGAGCGACGTATAATCCGAAAAATACGGTAACTACTTTCTATAGGATGAGTGAAAAGCTGACACCTTCCCCAGCTGATGAGGCGAGAGGCCCTCGACCAGTGGCGTCCCAAACTACAGCCCAGGGGCCATTTGTGGCCCGTCATCCAATTTCTAGCGGCCCACAGAATATACTAAAAATTACTCTGTGTCAAGGTCTGATGTAGGAATATTAATTAATATTATCGTACTGCTTGTCACCCTTTTTTTTTTTATTATTTATTTCCCAAAGCCACAGAGAGCTGAATGCGGCTCTGGAGCTGCGGGTTGCCGACTCTTGCCTTATACAAAACATCAGCTTTGTTGTTTTGAATCTGCACTTTCCTTATGATAAACTGATTTGGTAGAAATTCTGATATTTGATTTAAAGGGACAGTGACTTGACAAATTCAACGGATGAAATTCACACTAGTCTAAAAACAAGTGCATCTTCCTCACAATTATATAAAATGACCATATACATAATTTGTCCGTAATTAAGTTAATTTTACTGAAGCCTCACAGATTTGACATTTCAGCAGCTTTTAGTTAAATGAAGAAATATTAAAATGGATGAATGAAGCATATTTAAAGTTTGAAAAAAAGACCCTCAGATTATTCTTCGACTCCTCCCAAGGCATTGTTATAATAATATTGAGGTCTTGCTGGGCATCAAGCCCTGAGCCTTTAAATGAAAGTATAATGATTATTATTTCTATCCTCTGCATATCTTATATATCTTATCTCACCATTGTCACACAGCTATAATTTCTCTTGGTCTGGCAACCGGGATTTATTTAGTATGTATAAAGTGAAATTCATGTGAATGTGTTAAGCTTGCAGAGAATAGATCAGTCTCATTTTAAATGGAAAATCCATTGCTCTATGTTGCATAGGGTGGCATGCAAGAGTTTTTTTTGTTTTTTGTTTTTTTTTAATCACACTCTCTTATCCTTGACCATAGCACAAAATGTGAAGTGCAGCGCTCTGAATGACTCATTTATTCACATCAGTGGCCAATGTTTTGAATGGCAGCCATTCCATCAGTGTTCTTTTGATTAAAGATGTAGATAGAAGAATATATCTGTGTACTTGCTGGATTGTACGGCATTAGGAACTCAAGGGCATTGTCTGCGTTATCAGTAGTTGGTGAGTCATCAGGCTAGTTGGTAAATAAGAGATGCTATCAGGTGTTCGTGGTGGCATTGAAGGCCCGTGTTCAAATCAATAACATTCCAATTCTTTGCTGATCTCCACTTCTGATTAGCCGGACAAATCTAATACACAATGTTGCTGACTGTTACTAAGTTAAAACAAAGTGTTGCAGTTTAGACCATCCTTATCTGTGGTCTTGTGTTAACTACTGATATGAGGTGGACCAATGGCAGGCAGATAGTACAGTGTGGATATCCTCTGGTTGCTTAAATTGTAAGTCTTGCGCCTGATGATAACAAGGGCATCGCCAACAACATCAATGCGCCACTTGCACTTAAGTGTTTTCTCGCTAAGCTCAGGTAAAGTCTTTTATCACTTTTCATCTTGAGTGTACGGTAAGAGAATGGCAAGAATAATTACAGTGTTAGGGATAGACCGATTATCGTCCAGGCCGATTATCGGTGCCGATATTTGGCATTTTGACACATATCGGCATCGGCCATTTTTGGAATCTGAAGGCCGATAAAGCTGGTAATTTCCATGAACAGCGAATATATAGAGAATTGGGGGTTTTCATCAGGAATTGTAATTTGTTGACAGTCAATTTTGACTTGTCGTCAACACTTCAGACCATTTTTCACTGCGGAGATCTTTTGAAACGTTTTACAAAACCCCCAAATGAGCTACATTCGCATGCATTTGTCACTCAGTGAGATGCAGGGAACCTTTCATTTATGGTTGATTTATATTTCCACTTTACAAAAAAATAAGAACTCTTTTTATTAAAACAAAAATTAAATTAAGAAATTATGTTGAAATTTTAGACAACTTTATTTACTGTAGAAATCTTTCGGGATCTATTTACTTGCTTTTTAATTTTTATTTATTTATTTATTTAGCTTAACACATGCTAATGACCCTGGAAACGCTGCAATTTTTGTTATATTTTTTTAAACAAATCTGTCAATATAGTTATTTTATTATTTTTTTTAATTTAAAATAAATAAATAAATAAATAAAAATTGTTTTCATTTATGGATCTATTTAAATTTCCACTTTATAAAAAAAAAAAAGGAACTCCCTACATTTTATAAAAAAAAAAAATGTTGAAATTTTAGAAACCTTTATTTATAGTATAAATCTTTAGTGATCTATTTACTTGCTTTTTAATTTTTATTTTATAATTAATAAAGTAAAAATAATAAATACATAATAAAAAAATAATAATATAACAATTTATTATTATTTTTATTATTATCAATATTTTTATTATTATAATAACCGTGGAAGCTCACTGCAACTTTTGTTATAATTTTTAAACAAATCTGTTAATATAGTTTAAAAGGATTTTTTTTTTTCTATTTTACTGCAAAGAATATCGGCTTGAAATATCGGTTATCGGCCTCCTTGACTAGTAATAATCTGTATCGGTATCGGCCTTGAAAAAAACATATCGGTCTATCACTAGTGAAGATTAGGGAAAGGGAATGAATGTATGATATGGATCACGTTTTCTCTTTAGAATGATTTGCAATCAGCACGGCAGATGAAATTATTCGGGATTATTTTGACCAGGGATGGTCAAAATGCTCTTGCTTTCTCCCTGATTCAAACTACAATTACCAATTTGCATGCACAAGCCCGCACTTGGCTGTGGGTCAACGTTTTCAGCAGTGATCAAGTGGACGTGCATTACAGATAACAGACCTCTGATCACTTTTTTGTAAATAAAAGATTACTTGACAATAAATGACCCACAGAAGGCACCGCCATGAATCAGTTGGATCCATGATACTTTCCTCCTGCTTCACCTTGGCCACCGTCTGGGTGGGCCCTGGCACCAAATTTTCCAATTGAATAGCTGATTAAGTCTTGTGCCATTTAATTTGTCACAAAAAAAATGTTCTTTCACTCCACTTTGCAGCAAACCCTTGCAAAAATTAACTGTGGGTCTAAGCTGTTCCCTTGATCGGGTGTGCATCATTTATTTTGACCATCAAATATGCACGCCTTACGTGCACCAATGGTAATTAGTCTCTGAATTCATGGCTCTTCAACATCACCTTTTACTTCAACACTGATTTGTGTTTAACAATGGAACCAGATTTATTTTCTTTGTAAGTGCTGCAGTTATGTGCTGATAGCTTATACTTCTACATTAAATTAATTCCTAAACTTAACTCGTTTCTACTATATGCAAAAAGCCAGAGTGCAAGATGCACATTTTACTATAATCAAGCTTACAACAATTTCACCCCACGGCGATCACAGGAGAAGAAACCTCGCGACACAATTAAAGTTGCTTTCCTGTGGCGAGAAATTCATGAATACAAGACAGACAGCTCACAGTTTATAATCACAATTCTTAGCCGAAGTATATATAGGGTCTTTATTAACCAAGAACGCAGCCAGGAGGCCTAAGTCAGGTCTTCCGGATGAACACATTTCAATTCAACAAAAAATAACTGCCGCAATTGGCTGGCCACCAGTTCAGGGTGTACCCCGCCTACTGCCCAAAGCCAGCTGGGATAGGCTCCAGCACCCCCCACGAACCCTTGTGAGGAGGAAGTGGTCAAGAAAATGGATGGATGGAAAATAATAACTGTACGGAATTTTTTATTGTTATAATTTAAAAGTCTCATATCATGGCACAAAGCAGTAACATTAAATGTTGCGCACATTAAGTAAAATATGTATTTAACTAAAAGCATTTTCATCATGTTTTGACTACAGCTGTCAAATGATTATTTTTTACCAGATTAATCACATCCTGATTAATCACTTAAATAAATATAACTTTTTTTGTTTTGTTTTTTTTTTTGGTGCGAAAATTCTTTCCTATTTCCATTGAGCAGCTAACTTTGATGCTATCCCATGTCAGTGGAATGACGGGCTGTAATAAGATCACGCAGCTTAATCTTACCAGTGTTGAGGTCTTTATACTCATGGGAGAAGTGCTCATTCTGATGAACCCATTCTCCATTGCATTTAAAGAAGATCTGCAAGGCAGGTGTGGCTCGACAGCGCAGTTTAATGGGATTGCTCTTGACGATGTAGGCGTCCTCCGGCTCCTGAATGAAGTGCGGCAGGGTGCCCTGCGCTGAGGGTTGGGAGCCTGGCTGAGCATCGCCTGTAGCACCTGCAAGTAAACACCTCAGTTATTAAACCGATCTGCTTCAGGGAATCAACACTGTAACGCCACACTGAAAACAATAGCATTTGCTTGTGAATGTAAATTTGTGATTGCTGTAGCGTCTACATAAGCTATTTCCCCAGGCAGTTTTAAATGTATCTCTTCTGTTTGACATCACAGACCTATCGAAATGTGTACAAAAACAGGTGCGCAGTTGGATACATGAGGAGAAGAGGGGAAGTAGATGTGTGCATGTCATGAATGCCCAGAGCCAACATACAAATTTATGTTACTCACTGAGTCGTCACAGACCAGTCTCGTGTTTATTGTACAACCCTAAAGGAAGCTCTCACTATGAGCTTCTTTTTGGTAGGAGCCCGACCAACATCCGAGACATCCAAAACAAATTGCAAAAATACAATTCGGGGATTTCTCGAAGTTAACTAAACAACTGCCAGCGAAGTGAGTCATCACAACTCAGTCAGCAGACATCAAAAGCTAACACAACACTAGCTAGGAACATGTTGGAAAAATGAAGCTGAAAATTATTCATTTAATAAAATAAAAAAATAATTAGTGTTATTCCGATACCGTTTTTTTGGCCCCCGATACCGATCCCGATACCCAGCTTTGCAGTATCGGCCGATACCGATACCATACCGATACCTACGTGTTTTTTGTTTTTGTTTTTTGTTTTTTTCAATGGCTGTCCTGCCATTGGTTCAGAGCATTCAAGGGCCAATAGAATATCTTAGATCGGCATGCAGTGAACATGTCACATATCAGTGAATGTCGTACACGAGCAAGACACAACGTGCTGCATCCAAAATCCTATATGAGTGTTGGAATTAATGTTATCGGCATATTACTTGTGAGTACTCACCGATACCGATACCACTATTTTAATGCAGTATCGGCGCCTCTGCTGATACCAATATCGGTATCGGAATAACACAAAAAATTATGTAAGGTAAGGAATAATAATAACAACAACAACAACAACAACAACAACAACAACAACAACAATAATAATAATAATAATAATAAATAATAATAATAATTATAATAATAATAATAATAATATAGGGCCTGATGATGAATGCCTCTACTTGGTGGGCCTAGATAGGGGGGCATTGGCCTCCTATGGCGCTGGTGATGTACTGAGTTACTCAAATATTTAATTCCCTGCGCAATTAAGCGTCACCTTCATCAATAGACTACAGCCGTATTTACGCAAAAAGTCACCGCAGAGGACTGAATGAATGAGGAAATGAATTATCGTGTGTCTGAAAGGAGGCGGGTACAGGGAAAAACTCAAGGTTCATTGTAAAAAACCTGCTACCAACCTGGTTAGGTTCATGGACCATGTGACTACGGTAAATGACCGAGAGCTTAAATGACCTCTTTTTATGAAACAGGCTAGAGTTATCTTATCCTCTGGTTTTCAGTTACCTCACTTTCTGAAATGGAAAATGCAGTTTCCCACTTTTCAGGGTTTCTTTACCCAGATTTCTCACTAAACCTACTTTGTGAAATACACCCCAGGGGCCTTAGCAAGTAAACGACAACAGGATGTTTGTGAACTTGCCACAGCTTTCTCAGCAATATACCCCAACTGCATCAAGTCAGCTCCAACTGAGCTATTCAATGACATAAGCAACCTTGAAAGTGATTATGTCTCACCACGGAATCCAATTGTGACCTTGAAAATCAAATTGACCTCCTCACCATTTCTCAGTCAATGTTGTCCCAGAGAGCTAGCACAGCTAAAACAAGTTGATGGGTAGAACATCAGATGGACAAGACGATAACTGTCTTTGACATTGCATTTGTTACCACACCCCACAGCTCCAAACAATCACACCAACTACATTTGATACTTGCGGGGTCTAATGAGATCTATTCAAGATCCATGAAATACATTCACAATTTGCAATGACCCTTGTGAGGAGTAAGCGGTCAAGAAGATGGATGGATGGATGGACTGATCAATCTAAAGCAGAGGTGTCCAAACTACGGCCCGGGGCCCATTTGCGGCCCGCCGTCCATTTTTTAGTAGCCCGCGACATATGCTAAAAATGGCATTTGACTCAGTTCAAATAAAATAAAAACAAAAATGTTTGGAGATGGTCAAAGTAAGAAGGGAGGGTATCGAAACACAGAAAAAATGAAAATTAAAAAAAAACAATTTCGTTAACGAAATAAAACAAAAACGAAGATGCTTTTTTTTAAAAAAAAAAAGAAAACTAACTGGAACTACATTTTATGTTTACAAAACTAACTAAAACTAATTATAATTATAGCAAACATGTCCTTCGTTTTAGTCTTTGCTAATTAATTTAATGCATGAGCCTTTGGGGATGATTTTAAATGTGACTTTTAGTAGATTTATTTTGATATAAACTGGAATAATGACGTCGCGCACGAGTAATACACATAAAAAAAAACTAATACTGAAACTAACTAAACTAAAACTAAGCATTTATTAAAGAACTAAAACTAATAAAAAAACAAACAGAACCACCCTGAAAAATAATTAAAACTAACTAAATTTAAAAAAACAAAACTCAAAACAAAATGAAAACTAAAATGAAAAATTCCAAAACTATAATAACCCGACTGCCATATTACAAATAAATTGGTTTACATACTGTAGCATTTTCCTAAATATTCAAAACTCAACTCAACTCAACTTTATTTATAAAGCGCTTTAAGAACAGGCGTTGCTGTATACAAAGTGCTGTACATAAACACAAATAAATTATTTGTACAATTTTTAGGACTAAACACAATTTCTCTTCATAACATTATGTGGCCCTTGCCTCCTTCTGATTTTCTGTATGTGGCCCTCAAATGAAAAAGTTTGGACACCCCTGATCAAAGTGTTGAAAATGGCTTGGCTATCTTCTTTGCTGTAATGTTAATGGTTGCCCGAATTGTCCATTTTTGGGGGCCTCTTGAAAAGTGATGATTTTGGTGGTACAAGTATTCGGCCTGATGCCAGCATCAATATACAAGCTGCACCTGAGCGCAAGTCGCAGGACTCGACAAACTATGAAAAAAAGTGTGATTTAAAGTCTGAAAAATATAGATGTTGAAGGTTCTTTTGCATGAATTACTGCATCATGTAATGTTCAGTGGAGGCGGTCAGCCTGTGGCACTGCTGAGGCGTTCGCAATGTTGCTTTGACAGCAGCACGCTCTCTCTCTCTCTTTCGGCCATACCCTGTAGATTTTCCAAGGGGTTCAGGTCTGGTGAATTTGCTGGCCAAACAATCACAGCAGTAAAGTGGTCACATTATCATACAGCTTGTGGCAGTGTAATTTCATTTGAAAATGGGACTGAAGACCACTTTGCAAAAGTCCAGTTGCAGTATATTTTTCTCCTTTGCCCAAGTAAGACACAATTGATTTCGGAGCAGCTTGACTAGAGGAATGTGGCAACAAATTCCTTCATATGTCTATACACAGCGGCTCTTGATACACTGACAGCAGCCTCCTTGCGGATTTCCCCGAAATTCTTGAATGGGTTTTGCTCAACAATCCCCTCAAGGCTGCAGTTATCCTTGTTGCTTGCGCGTCGTTTTCTACCACACATTTTCATTCCACTCAACTTGTTATCAATGTGAATGGATACTGCATTCTGTGAGCGGCCAGCTTATTGAGCAATAAGCTTTTGTGGTTAGCCTCCCTTGTGGACTTGTGGAGGGTGTCGATGACTGTATTCTGGACATCAGTCAAGTGTGAAGTCTGCCCTGTGATTGTGGATGCTCCCCAACCAGATTTCGGGACCGTTTATAGGCTCAGACAGCCCTTGTAGGTGATTTTCAAGTTAGATAGCTGATTGGAGTGTGTCACTAGCCCGTGGGCGGTATTTTATTTTGAAAGAGCCTGGTCAGAACCATCAAAAAAGCCCAACACGGGTTACAATACTACCCAGAGGCTAGTACATTACAACTAGGGATGTTTGATATCACTTTTTTTTCCAGACCGATACCGAAACTCAGACCCTCAGTACTCACCGATACCGATACCAACTGCCGATACCAGTAGTACATTTTGACAAATAAAAAAAAATCACTAAAAGATATTTTTAAACAGATATATTTCCTTTAATTTTGACAAAAAAAAACCCAGCACAGTCACTCTTCAATAGTCTTAACGCTCAAAATAAAACGCAAAAATGCTCTTTTAGTTTAAGATTCACAATTTTGAAGTATTTCCAAACCGGTGAAGTTTTGGTGAAAAAGTGCTGCAGGCTAGCGCCACTTACAGGCAAGGAGGACTCACTTAATGTCTTCCCCCTCTGCCATCGGTCGCTTGTACTCGTCTGCGTCACGAGTACTCGAGTACTTGAAAAAAAGGCTGGTATCGGCCCGATACCGATACCTGGTATCGGTACTCGCCCATCCCTAATTACAACATTTAACTTTTCCACAATATTATGATTTAATGAGGTACAGAGTTTGGGATTTTCATTACCCATATGCTGTAATATTAAAACATAATAAACAAAAATAAAGACTTGAAATATTTCTAAAAATGTTTAATTCATATATGGAATATACAGTATTAGTTTCACTTTTCTTTTTCAATTGAACTACTTTAATTACTTACTTTGAACTACTTTAATTGGACTAACTACTCATCAATAATGTTTTCCACAGTTTTCAAATTAATTGATACACCTGTACAAACTGTTCACTACATTGGATCGGTGCAATCATCTGACATACAGCTGGATTTTGACAGCTTTTGAACATTTCCCCAACATACATCCATATTATTTCGAATTAATTTATAGCCGACTATACAACTATGCTTTGAATGGAATTTAATGCGCGCGTCAGTGATGAAACAATATGTTGAAATGAAATCAATGCTGCAAAAAAAAAATAAAAAATGTTACAATGCTATCACATGGTATGTAGCCCAGCAAACTGAGCTTGGGCTTCGCTCTGCGGGGAGGCAATCTTCTGTATCCATCCATCACCACATGTGGAGTCGAGCTATTATAGCGAATGCCACAAGCTGTTCTCTACACAATAAGGTTGTCTTGTCTGACTCCAATCTCTCTGCGATATGAATTATAAAGCATATGTCTCTACCTTTATGATTTCATTCCTTTCAATGAACATTTATTTTGACACAATGCGCATTTTATTGTGACACAATGATTAATATTCTCCTTTTAAGAGAAACGCTGCTGCCTGTCAGCGCAATACGTGAGCGATTTCAAGAGCAAAATCAGCCGGCTTTTACATTAAGTCACATACTTAAAAACTCATTCACTCCCAGCCATTTTCACAGAAGCAGTCCCGTTCGCTCCCGGCTGTTTGACTGGATTTTGACTGATTTTTCAAGGTCTACAGAATATTGTATTCTATTGCTATAAAAGCATGGAATCTATCAAAAGAAAGATTAAAGTCTCTTCTTTCATCAGGAAAAAAAAAGTATGTTTCTATCTGTTTCCGTATTAAGTTTCATCAGTTTTCACAAATCTATTTAAAATTGTGAGTAATTGAGCTTTTTTTCTACATGGCCCTGGTTGATCTCCTTTGCTCTGCTGCCACCTGCTGGCCGTTTGTGTAATAACTACCATTTCTGCAACCGTTCTTTGCAGTTGAGAGGCTGCATCAAAGCCTTCTGTATGCTCTAGCATAAAAAAAAAACAAGCAAAAAAACAACGTATAAATACGTTTTTGGGACACTTAGAACATAAAAAAAAAAAAATTATACGTTATTGGGAGCAAATGAGTTAATAGAAATCCAAGTTCATGTTCTCTGAAAAGACGAGCAACTGTGTTTTGAAAGACAAACCTTCACATGAGCTCTAATGTGTGTGGAAAGAAACAAACAAAAGAAATCCAAGCTGAAGAACTTCTTCTTTCATCCCGAACATGTGGTGGTTGATAGATAATTGTTGAATTTTTCTTCTGTAAAATGTAAGGCAGTATCTTGATTGATCATATAATGGTCAATAAGTACTTTACTGAGTTGACTAAATTTTGAAATAGACTAGTACCAAATTTGTGGATACAGTTAACGACACAAACATACTTTTGGAATCGTGACGATAAAATCTACCCTCGATGTGATTTGTTTTGGCTAAGTGGTCGTAAGATGATGATGAGCACTGATTGTTATTCCACTGGCAGCTGTATACTTATGCTAAGAATAATTTTTTAGTTAAAAGTTTAGTAATTACATTGATATTATGGACTCAAATCATTTGATGAAAGCTGATAATGTATTTGATGACTCACAGCTTTAATGAACACTCATGTTTCTATCTGTGTAATTACGAGTAACTCGTTACTATTTTTGTTATATTTCAACTGCACAATTTATATTATTCATATGCATCTACATTCCAAATCCAGTTTTTGAAAACGCAAATTAGGCTTTGACTCCAACTTTCTTGTCTGCTTTGGGCTAACATGCTCCCCTAAAGGGGGAGCTCCAGGGTCATGCTGCGATGCGCTTTATTTACAGGCAGACAGAGAAGGTGAAGGAGAAAGCAGGAAATGAGGCGCTAAGAGGCAGGCGCGTCGTTTGACATTGGCAACATATGTGTCTTTATATAAGTCATAAATTACTTAATCACCACTAAAATCCAGTCATGACACCTCGGATCTCTAATTTTGGAGCTGTACTGATGAAATCCCCAGGGGCTTCAGTCATAGGCATCATGAGCTTCTTTTCCACCAACAAGCCCAGAAACTTTGAATTCTGGGTAAAAGGGGGTTCTTGGTTGTAAAAGTTCAGCAGGGAATTTAGAATTGTGTTTCCACAGCGTCTTAGAGTTTTCAGTAATTAATTCAAATGAGTTTGATTGAGTCCAGCCGCTGTAAAAACAACTCCCCAAATTTGACCAATCAGCTGTGGTCATTTTAGCCCGCCCGCTCAAAGTTCCTGCCTGGCTCAGCAAGATTCTGCTGCTGTGATAGTACTTGGATGCCCCCCGGGGAATTTAATTACTCTAATAGTAATTAAAAAAGTAATTTTTGTTTGTTGGGGGGGGCGTTAGCCTAGCTGCTAGCTAGCGCAGCTTCTATTTAACTCATTCACTCCCAGCCATTTTCACAGAAGCAATCCCGTTCACTCCCGGCTGTTTTACTGAATTTTGACTGATTTTGCAAGGCCCACAGAATATTGCGTTCAATTGCTATAAAAGCATGGAACCTATTAAAAGAAAGATTAAAGTCTCTTCTTTCATCAGGAAATTTTTTTTTCTATGTTTCCGTTTTGCAGCAATTAGCATTAGAAGAGAGCTAAGTTTCATCAGTTTTCACAAATCTATTTAAAATTCTAAGTAATTTGACTGTTTTTCTAGATGGCCCTGGTTGAGCTCCTTTGGTCTGCTGCCACCTGCTGGTCGTTTGTGTAATAACTACCATTCCTGCAACCATTCTTTGCAGTTGAGAGGCTGCATCATAGCCTTCTATATGCTCTAGCATGAAAAAAAAACAAACAAAAAAAACAAAACAAAAAAAAACGTAGAAATACGTCTTTGGGACACTTAAAACATTAAAAAAAAACGTATTTCCACGTTATTGGGAGCAAATGAGTTAAAAACAAGCTAAATTTCCTAGCCTCAAACATAATTCACAAAAGATTTATATAAATGTTGTGAGGATAAGTGGCTCTGCTAATGGATGGATGGATGGGTGGGTGGGTGGACAAAGCAACCAAAAAAAAGTTAAAAGTTCAAACACACCATTCAGCACTAAAGTGAACAGAACAGTCAGCCTAACTTGAGCAGAAGCTATGATGTCATCAGTCCGGTTACTGGTGAATTGTCATCCAAACAGACAGACATATTACACACGATCTTTTTTCTTAATGAATCAATTTCTACTTTTAATTCAAATTACTACATTCACACACTAAACCATGTCTAACTCGACCGGGGGAGCAGCCGCGATGCCACCGCGGAGCAGAATGATTGACAAGCGGTCACTCTGTTTCAACACTCACACGGAGTCGTGAATTAAAAGTTGTGACATGCGCCAGAGCCTTTTCATGTAAAGTAGACTAATGTAATAATGTATTGTCACTACTAATGTTACATGTTTTGTTTGTGTGTCGATGTTGTCTATTTCATACGACGCCGAACACGCCGCTTCTTCGATGTGTTGTGCATCCAATGTTCAACATCTTTAAAAATGTCTCCTAATGAAGAGTTTTTCAACTGCTTTTATTTGCACCTTTATTTTTAAGTCCAATTTCTCATATGTTGAAAGTCTGTGCCAGAGGCTTTGAATTAGTAATTCTAAAGTGAAGGTGCTGCTGCTGGAAGTGAAGGCTGCAAGATGTCAATTATTTAGTAGCGTCTGTCATAGTCTCAGAGCTACAGATAAAAAAAGATCCATGGGATAAAACCATGTGTTCAGTTGACGCTGTGTCTAAAGGACATATGTCCGATGACATCAAGAAGAAGTGTTTTGCGTTTGACTCAAAACAAAACGGATGACACATCTTTGATGAAATGGTGCCCACTGCATCAGACTGGGCTTTAGTTATGGTGAAGTTTGTCCTGCTAAAAAAAAAGTAAAAGATAATCAGCTTTCTTAGTAGGGGTGTGAATTGCCTAACACCTGACGATTTGATTCGTATCACAATTCGATTCAATACCGATTAATCCCAATCTGAATTTATATTTATAAATTGTTGCGATTTTTTTGTTTTGGCTCAAATTGAGAAAATACTAAACAGTAAACTTGTACATGTACACTGTAAGATTTGTATGAAATTGTATTATTTATTAATTTGAAACTTCAGTCTTATAACTGTGAGCCACTGTATTTAACAAACAGGATGTAATCTGTTTCGTGTTTGAACAGCATTGAAATAAAATATTAAGGTTTAATGTTCAATTAATATAACATTCATCCATGCTTAAGGTGTTAATGCTAACTCTAAGAAAGACATTTTGTTGAATATTTTTCCATCAAAAATGGATGTTTAGAAATCGATTCAGCCGCCTATTGAATCGACTTGAGAATTGCGCACTATAATATCGCAATATATTGCTGACTGCTTTTTTTTTTTTTTTAACTCATTGACTGCCATTGACGGCTATAGACGTCAAACGATTCATTTGAACTGGGTTGGCATTGAATGAGTTAACGCCCTAATATATATATATATATATATATATATATATATATATATATATATATATATATATATTCCCTGTGATGGGTTACATGTATGGTTGCATGCCAAAAAAAAAAAAAGATTATTTTTATCATTGTATAATTGCTAAATGGTTTTATGTATTGTAATTTAAAATTGGTTGTCCTGCTAGACTGACGCAACATAGCACTATTATTAAAACGTAGGAATTCTATAAAATATGCTGGCAGGATTGCAGCAGATGTGGAGAATTTTTTTTTTTAACATCAAATACAGTATAGCTCTTTTATTGTTGTCACAAATGCTAATGAGGACTGCAAGTAAAAGTGGATAAATGTGGTGACAAATTTTTAAGCATTATGCCATTGTTGGTGTAACGGCATGGAAACTCCCTCTCCCACTGTGTTTCCATCGCACGATCGACTACTAATTGCCTTCATGATGAAAAAAAAAAAAAAGCAGGTGTGACACTGCCAAGCCCACGCAGCACAAACTGCCCTTTTCTCCACATTGAACAACAACTAATGATGCGCCATGTCCTGTCACATTCAAAGGTAGAGGATAATTGGAACAAGGTGGCAATCTACACGCCATAAACCTACAATGTCCCGTCGGCTGCTGGATACTCATAAATATCATTCTTAATGAAGGAAGTGATTGCGACGCCAATAACTCACTTATTCCCTCATTACACTGATTAATTTTAACACTGGCTCTAAAATGCTCCCTCGCCCTATCAAGCGCAAGTTTCCACCTGACTTGACATGGGGGTGTGTGCAGTGGACCCGCAGCTGATGAATGCACCGTGTTTAAATTTGCATACGGGGACACGGGCAACATGGCAAAGCGGCTGACAAAGCCGGGGAGTCAGGGGAGCATGTAGAAACAAAACTGATTCAAATCAACAGTCATTTATCACGTCAGGACAACCCGGACCGAGCTGGTACTTGCTTGAGTGATGGAGTGTGCGCTAAGAGCATTCGAAAAGTACCTGGTCTCTCTTTCGACATTTACGTGGCAGCCAAACTCACTAAAAGGTGATAGTCTTGACAAAGTACCAATGATTATGTGTTACTAATGTGTGTTACTGCTAATATTTGAAAACGGCGCTCAAAGGAGGAGTAGCCTGGACGACCTGTTGCAAATAGAGATCCAGATGTTGATATCACACGTCCCAAAGAGGACGTTGGTGCAGCCATTTTGGCAGCATAGTAAATGGCAAACGCCACACTTTAACAATGACTGACCGCTGTTGTGGACCAGCTGCCACAACGAGAAGAGGCAAAAAAAAAAAAAAGATTGAGCATTCTCCAGGCTACGACAAGCAGAACCAATGCGTCGCAAATGGATCGAAATAATCCGTGTCGTTCGTTTGTGCTGCTACGGTTTAATAGATATTACACAGTTGAATTAAATGACCGACACCATAAAGAAGTTTTAAGGCATAAATGGCGGCAGTGTCGGCCAAATTAGGAGATGCTAAATGGCTAACTTACCTAAATAACACTGACGAGACTTCCGCGAAACTGCTAACTTCGATGGGATTTTGACCACACATAAACGGGAAGTAAATCCAGATTGTGTCATGTTGCTGATCTCACAGTGTTGTGAGAGGGGCGTGTCCCCTGCACCACACCTGTGGTGCATCACCCATTAGGACTTTATAAGGACTGGGATTCTTTGCGGCCACTGTCGGGTCGTTGTTCCGTCTGCTCACAGCCGTTGTCCAGTGTAGCAACTGTTTTTTCGTCCTCGCTACTAGTAATAGTCTAAGATTCTCGATTCTCGCCTACGTAAGTTTTGCTACGTACTCTTTTTGTTCCCACTTTTGTGTGGCGTGTTTCATAGCTATCGTAAGTTGTTGCTTTCTTGTGTTTACGGTTTGTAGCCTTCGGGTCTTTTTGTGTTGTGTTAATTTCCCTCCTTGCATTTTGCAAGCACCTTTTTGTTAACCTTTTTCCTTGGCTTTTGTCCAGCGCTTCGTGTTCATATTCATGTTTGGTGAATAAAAACACTCGCATCCTCCTCTGTGTTCTGTGATTCTGGGATCCACTCTCCGCTCACACCGGAACCTTAACAGATTGTACGATTAGATTTGTAAGCAGTCACCAGTGTAGTCCATCGTTCGTTCAAGTTTTCAAACGGTCACAAAGACATTCGGCGGGCATTGGCAAACAGTTTTAATGGTCACAAACTTTTAAACATTTTTTTTTAATAGGCTAAAAGAAAAACAACATGGCCAGCCGGGACAGAACGGTGAGCAAAGAAGTAGCATTCAAATGCAGGTAAGTCTGTTTACTTGCTAATGAACAGTACCGAGGTAGAGCCGTGTTTACCATCCATGCCAAAGCTATTTTTAGCACAAATGCCGGCCGCCAAATAGCCACTAAAAAAGCGAAAGTGCTGTCACGTATCTCAAAAAGGGAGAAAATAGTGCCACGGCTGTTTAGTCCCAGGAAAGAAGTGGAAGTAGTTGCGGGACTCACTTTTGGTTGACTCGCTAGTGCTCCACTTCCTTGTTCACCAAGGGACACGCCTCCTCCGCTCGCCTTTTCGGATTTGGTGAGAACGCAGTATTAGGGTCCCAACATACAGAATGCTTGGAAACCATCCATTTTCTTAACAGCTTCATCCTCACAAGAGTCGCGGGGGTGCTGCAGCCTATCCCATCTGGCTTCGAGCAGTAGACAGGGTACACCCTGAACTGGTCGCCAGCCAATCCAGGTGCTTGGAAACAATCTATTTTATTTCTGTAAACATCTGGCACGAGAATGCCTTCAAAACCCAGCAGACTCTTGATATGAGAGCCTCAGCATCACTCACTTTAAAAACCTGAGCAAAATGGACCTTGGCCAAGCTTTCGAAAATTTGAGTTGACAGCACAATACTCCTTACCTAACCAGTCATGGTGCCAGCCATTACTATTTTATAGAGCTGCTCAACAGCCGTAGTCCTTTAAAACCACATATTCTTCCGCTCACATCCACAGAACCACTGGGGATCACTCATGGATTTTTACTAGAGCCGAAACAGGCACAGTGCAAGGATGAGGAGCATCAGCAGTATGAGTATTGGCTTTACATGATGAGCACCCTCTCAGCATTTCAGCAGGAGTCCATCTTATTTGAAAGGCAGAGAGTCGGGAGATGTCAGACTAATCCTTGACACTGAAGTAGAGAGAGCAGCTGAGCAAAAGTGCAGCAGAAGGCTCCGTATACTACCGACCGCTAAGTGAACCCAAGGAGATACTGGAATATACCTGAGGCAGACATAAAAAGCTCTAAATAATAATCCCAAAACATACACATGCAATGCTGGGTGGTGCATTCTTGAATACACACCAGTTTACTCACATATATATTCAAAGTGGTGTTTTGTTTTACCCCTTTTTTTTTTAAGGCTTTGCAGCTATTAGTACATGTCAAATAGCTATTCTAGAACTTTAACTCATTTGCTCCCAATAACGTGTAAACACGTTTTTTTTATGTTTTAAGTGTCCCAAAGACGTATTTATACGTTTTTTTGTTTTGTTTTTTAATGCTAGAGCAAACATAAGGCTTTGATGCAGCCTCTCAACTGTAAAGAACGGTTGCAGAAATGGTAGTTATTAAACAAACGGCCAGCAGGTGGCAGCAGAGCAAAGGAGATCAACCAGAGCCATGGAGAAAAAAACCCTAAATTACTTAGAATTTTAAATAGAGGTCATTTAAGCTCTCGGTCAGTTACCATAAATAAGAGGCATCAATACGCCTGCAGTCGATAGCGTAAAGTCCACTTTTGTCACGAACATGTCATTTTAACAATGAACCTATTGATGAAGGTGCCACAATATTGCGCAGGGAATTAAATATTCGCTGCGAGAATGTTATCAGACCGCGTATATCTGGCATTTCCGCACAGTTACCTTTTTGAGTAGTACTGTGTTTCACATCACAGTCCATCATCTTACATGTACAACTTAATCCGTCCTTATTTGCAACATTACCAGACATAGTCATATGCACTCACATTGGAGCAGCATTGCGCTCCATTTTTTTCTTATACCCATTTGAATAATGTTTTTCATCTGAATTCCCCCTCACAGGATTACACCGAAATAAAATGAATTAATGAGCTATCTTTCAACAGGTTTCCCCTGTAATATTGTGATTGCAAAGGACTATACATTTAAATTTATGCTTTGACTGGAGCAATGTTCTCGCCTTCCTCTATGGAGAGCCGCTTCGGTGTTGCACTTTTTTTCTTTTTTTTTTTTTCAAAATTCGACATGATTGCATTAAGATTTTCAGTTGAAAGGGGCAAAACAATTTTTTTTTAAAAAGCAACGCGGAAGCAGAGGGCAGCGCCACGCTCGGCTTCCCCGTTGCCATGGTGACTCGACGAATCGCTGCTCCATTGAGGCGGTCTATTAACTCTGGGATTGAGTCCCGTTGAGACTACTCAGCGTTGATATAAATCACTGGAACCAACTGGACTGGAACCGAAAACGCAGAGTTTCCTATCGGAGGGTATGTCAACTCGTTTCACAGTTTGGTTGAAACTCCTTTGTGAAATACACCCATCGCTCATCTATTTGGCACAATTAAACCAACTTTAACTCATACGTGATACAAACAGGAGATATAAGCAATCACACAAATTATCATGAATGTGAACTAACAGAACAGGAGTTGTAGTATGTGGCATACAGTTTATACCGAAAATAAAAGAGCTCGAAGAAAATAATGTATCCACTTATCCAACAAGGTAGTAAGCAAGGGAAAAGATGTGAGCATTGGTGTGTTGTGTTTTCCAGCAACTGTAATAAAGGCAACGCGAGATGAAGATGTGAATAAGCCTTTCAACTTCTTGTACAAAGAAGCGTCATTCACTGCCTTTGACAAGTATACTTGTCAATTGTATTTTTTAGAGCGGTGCTAAATGGGGGCGAATCTGAGCATGCTCCACTGTAAATATCAAACTTGGAAACAACTTTACTGATGCCCAACCACCGGTAGATGACATCATTGCCCCATTTTATAGGAAATAAACACAGTTTCAGAGTCCATGGGAGAAATTGCTGTATTTTGGCAAACCTACATTTTTCTGCTGTCAATTATAAAAGAACGGGACGGGACAAAAAGTAGGGAGTCTATTCTGTTATTTGGTAGATTCGGTTTATATATAATTATTGAATGTAATATCACGCGAGTATTGGAAATGTAAAAATTGTCTATAATGACTGGCAGTGAATGAGTTAAAAGAAGTCTGAGATGGAAAAACAAAAAAGATTCCTAATCTGTTTATCAAATTGAAATACAAAAAAAAAGGTCAGTATTTGTGGACGTGTAATTGTGTTTGTTGTTCCAAATTCGAATTGTCTGATCTTTGCAGAGGTCTGCACTCTGCCAACTGTGTCAAGTACTCCAATTTTAGTATGTGAATTATTGTACTTTATATTATTTGTTTTTTCCGTATCTGTTGGTGAAAAGGCAGAAATATTTTAGAGTCCCACAAAAGGTGAATCTGATCTGTTCAATTGTGTTATTAAAGTTGTGCATTTTCAATTTGATCAAGCAATAACTATCAGGAAGTGCTTGTACGTGATCTTCCTAAATATCAGGCTGTTGATGATGCTTCAAGTCACGTTGGATGACGACCACTGTGCAATTTTGCAACACGATATTAGTAAGCAATATTCTAACTCATCAAATCTACACTGCAGTTAAGCCTCTTACACGGACAGTGATCAATTCGAAAAGGTTGAACGGTATGGGAAGCAATTACGCAGTGCCTGGGCGCGCACGCGGCTGCGGTTGGAGAGCTCGGCTCTCCCCAGTGATTACAGAGCAGATCAAGGACTGTGTCAGTTATAGGTTGTTTCTGTGAGATCGTCTTGTTACAGCGGAGGCCCCGGCAGCCCTACGGACTCGATTGACAGAGACGGCCTCTGACAGATATTGACAAGCTGCTGTACATCCCCAGAAAGGGCAACCGAGAGAGGGAAATTGAGGAAGAAGAGGGAGCAAATTCTTGACTCGGGGCTGCCCTATTTCTGCTTGGTCTCTTGACGCGATGCCTTCACGTATATGATTTGAAGGAGTTTCTTTTGAATTAGTGTCTATATCAGGGAATGTGCAACTGGCAATCAGTGGGCCGCACTTGCAGTGAGAGGGTAGCAGCTGCTAGTTGCATACGAGTAGGCGGACGCCATGTGACACACATACAGATGCATCATAATATATATACACAATGATAATATAAACGAAAATGTACTTGTTTTTCATTCGGATAAAAAAAAAGAGCAATAACTCTCCTGTGGCAGTCGGAGGCTTAAGAGGATGCTAATTCAAAACTGGCTACCAGGGTCACAGATGCACTGTACATTTATATATTTGGCCCTTGACATAATCAATAGCCACTCTTACACTGCATTCCCAATAAATTGGCACATCTGATCATCTTCTTTTGTTTCTCATACTTAGTGTTTTTGTGTTTTAACTTTTTAGGCTGACCCTTTTGACGAGCTGCTTTGTGTTATCCTTTTTATCGTGGCATTGTGCGTGCGCTTTTGTTCAGTCCGTGTATTTTACGCGCCGTATGTTCAAACAGCTTATTTTGTAGATGTGAGTCTGCTTTGGGATTCTGTTCACACGGCATTGCCGAACTCACACATCTTCCTGTATGCACCGTGCTAGCCAGCTATCCTATCTCCTCAACCAAAGATTCTCATTGTTCTGCTACAGATGAAGACATAAAATAAATTGGGTCAGGGGAAATACTACTTCATCAGTGGCAATCATGAATTCATTTTCTTTTTAACCTCCGCCGAATAACCGCACGATAGGACTAACAGTTGCAGGCAACAAAATATTGTTACTATAAGTTTATGTTATTATACCAAGTGTTTCCCATCAAGTTTTTTTTTTTTTTCCTGTCTATATAATCCATGAGATTGGCTGGCGGCCAGCTCATTTAGGGAGTTACCCTCTCTTACCCAAATTCAACTGGGATAGGCTCCCGTGACACGGTTGGATGGATGACTTATTTAGAGACTGGAAATGGTCGCAAAACAGTTGTTCCTTACTAGGGGTGTTAAAAAAAATCGATTTTCGCAATATATCGCGATACTACAGCACGCAATTCTCGAATCGATTCAATAGGCAGCCGAATCGATTTTTTAACATCCATTTTTGTTGGAAATATATTCAACAAAACGTCTAACTTTCACACTTTAAGCATGGAAAATTTGTTATATTAATGGAACATTAAGCCTGAATATGTTATTTCAATTCCTGTTTGTTAAATACAGTGGCTCACAGTTATAAAACTGAAGTTTCAGATCAATAAATAATACAATTTCATACAAATCTTACAGGGTACATGTACAAGTTTACTGAAAGGTATTTTCTAAATTGAGTAAAAAAAAAAAAAAAATCGCAACAATCGACTTGTAAATTCATATCGGGATTAATCGGTATCGAATCGAATCGTGACCTATGAATCGTGATACGGATCGAATCGTCAGGTACGAGGCAATTCACACCCCTATTCCTTACTACTAAAATGAGTTTAAATGCCAGCACTGCAGTTTGGGGAACTGTGTTGATGTTATAATGGATTCTGATTTTTTTGTCAGTGAGCTACAGACTCATCAGCATTACATTTTGCTCTCATGTATAAACATGATGTGTCTTCTGTCTTAATCCTCACAGCAGCGCTAAATCAATCTGCCCCTTTATTAGACTTCAAGTCGGTGAGCCAATGTTCTTGCTGGAAATACTGATGACACTGTTTTACATATTACAACAAAACCCATCTTCATCACGGGTTAGTTTTTATCTACTCACATTAAGCTAATATATACAAGCTTAGATAATACTGCATGTGGTCAGATGTAGACATGTTATGTTTTTTAAAAGTTGTGTGAGTTTCTGGAGCAAATCGAATTATTTTATGGTTGAATGTAGGGGTGTTAAAAAAAAATCGATTCGGCGATATATCGCGATACTACATCGCGCGATTCTCGAATCGATTCAATAATCGGCAGAATCGATTTTCTTTTTATTTTATTTTATTTTATTTTATTTATTTATTTATTTTTTTAGGATTCACACCTTGAGCATGGAAGAATGTTATATGAACGGAACATTAAGCCTTAATATTTTATTTTAATGCTGTTCAAACATGAAACAGATTACAACCTCTATAAGACTGAAATTTCAGATAAATAAATAATACATTTTCATATAAATCTTACACTCTACAAGCTTACTGATTAGTATTTTCTAAATTTGAATGAAAAAAAATCGTATCGGGATTAATCGGTATCGAATCGAATCGTGACCTGTGAATCGTGATACGAATCGAATCGTCAGGTACTAGGCAATTCACACCCCTAGTTGAATGTATTTTTTTGCAACGAGCTGAGACATTTGAGAGGAACAGATTGTAGCAAAATTTAATTTGCTTATAATTTCGTTTATATAACAGAGAGCAAGATGGGCCGATCTACTTGAAAAATGCGTGCACATCTTTTGGATCTGCAAAGCAGCACGTCGGATTTCGCGTGAAACAATGAACGGTATTATGTGCTGATGAAGATTTCTTTACTGATCAAAAAAGATTAAAAACCTTGGGCGGCACGTTTTTACTAGTGCGAATATCCTTGAAGCAGCAGCAAAATGCAGTGTGTGCAAATCACAAACAAGTCATTCGAAAAGGCAAAGTGGAACTCCGACAAATATAGGCCTGGGTTATTTTATGTCGTAATAAACGTCAGACATGCAATCAGAAAGCTATAGTAAAATGAGCGCAGTCAAACGTGGAACGGAGATGGAGACACAGTGCCAATTAAATATAATTGTATTATCCTTGAGCACACTTGAATGTGTGATGTCGTCTCATCCATTGTTTTCATGTTGACCAATGAACCATCCATCCATCCATCCATTTTCTTGACCGCTTATTCCTCACAAGGGTCGCGGGGGCTGCTGGCGCCTATCTCAGCTGGCTCTGGGCAGTAGGCGGGGGACACCCTGGACTGGTTGCCAGCCAATCGCAGGGCACACAGAGACGAACAACCATCCACACACACACACACCTAGGGACAATTCGGAGCGCCCAATTAACCTGCCAAGCATGTCTTTGGAATGTGGGAGGAGACCGGAGTACCCGGAGAAGACCCACGCGGGCACGGGGAGAACATGCAAACTCCACCCAGGAAGGTCCGAGCCTGGACTCGAACCGGAGACCTCAGAACTGGGAAGCGGACGTGCTAACCACTCGACTACCGTGCCGCCACCAATGAACCAAGTCGCTGAAAATATTTTCGTAAAGATGACAATGGTTTGTGTCTGTTTTGTCTTATCTAATCTAAGTGTGTAATCATGATGATAATAATAATAATAATAATAATGTGAAAATTGTAACAGTAAATTGACTGACAAGGGACGTTTTCAAATGGAACTTCCGAATGTTTGCTAACTCCTTTGCAAGATGTGGATGCAACAACGTCAATTTGCTTGACATTTTCATAAAACCGGAGAGAGTATATCTCCAAAAAGACATAGTAGCACGTCTATTACCGCCAGAAATTGAATTGGCCTGAAGCAACTGACCGACCTAGACCTTCAGAGCAGGTAAACGTATTGCGTCATACCTTACACATTCTATTAAAGACCAAAAAGTAATTACAAAATCAGTCTGAGACAGCTGTAATTCCACCTCATTTTCAGTCAGAGCCCTGCAGGTATCTCGCACTCTACCCCATGTCCCCATTTTCCAAATGGTAACTGTCCAACTCGCAGCTGACTCCTGATGTGAGCAAAGTGCGGAGTGGCTCAGTGGTCGTGAGGTAAATTAAATCTCAAAAGACGAGGGCCACGCGGCGGGGACTGATTTATTTACGCGGTGGCTGATGGGGCCATTGCAGGGTCTACTAAAGGATTCAGGGGGAAATGGCCTCGAAACCTAAGCTGAGGTGGATCTGATTCATCTTATTTAACGCTTCATGATTTAGACTCTACATAAAAAAAAAAAAAAAAAAAAAAAAAAAAAAGGCCCGATGTGTTCCTCTACCTTATAGAGAAACACATAAGGCTTTTTTAGCACATAATTCTCTGGGCATTCACATATGTAACAAATACAGACCCACATAGTCTTTCATTATCTGTCACTGTTTTTATTCTGCAACTTGTGAGACAAAAACGACATAGTGTGACTGATTTCCTTACTGAAACTGTAAGGGTGGCACATGAGCCAAGATGAACCAGTCAGATTGTCAGGAATATCCTACGGAGCCCCTCTGGTGTCAGGGTTTGAATTTTTTATTTTTTTTTGCTAATCTGTACCCACAGTTTAGCAATCTGTCCCCACAGTTTAGTAAACTGTACACACAGTTTAGCAATCTGTACCCACAGTTTACTAATCTGTACCCACAGTTTAGTAAACCGTACCCACGGTTTACTAAACCGTACCCACGGTTTAGCTCTTCTGTGGCGTTATGTAATACGCATGTGCACGCAACGTTTGAGTGGTTGCTTGACAGCAGTATTACCGTGGGTACGGTTTACTAAACTGTGGGTACAGATTAGTAAACTGTGGGTACAGTTTACTAAACTGTGGGTAGATTGTTAAACTGTGGGTACAGATTACTAAACTGTGGGTACAGATTAGTAAACTGTGGGTACAGATTGCTAAACTGTGGGTACAGATTAGTAAACTGTGGGTACGGTTTACTAAACTGTGGGTACAGATTAGTAAACTGTGGGTACAGATTAGTAAACTGTGGGTACAGTTTACTAAACTGTGGGTAGATTGTTAAACTGTGGGTACAGATTGTTAAACTGTGGGTACAGATGACTAAACTGTGGGTAAAGATTAGTAAACTGTGGGTACAGATTGCTAAACTGTGGGTACAGTTTACTAAACTGTGGGTAGATTGTTAAACTGTGGGTACAGATTGTTAAACTGTGGGTACAGATTACTAAACTGTGGGTACAGATTAGTAAACTGTGGGTACAGATTGCTAAACTGTGGGTACAGTTTACTAAACTGTGGGTAGATTGTTAAACTGTGGGTACAGATTGTTAAACTGTGGGTACAAATTACTAAACTGTGGGTACAGATTGTTAAACTGTGGGTACAGATTGTTAAACTGTGGGTACAGATTGTTAAACTGTGGGTACAAATTACTAAACTGTGGATACAGATTGTTAAACTGTGGGTACAGATTGTTAAACTGTGGGTACATATTACTAAACTGTGGGTACAGATTAGTAAACTGTGGGTACAGATTGCTAAACTGTGGGTACAGTTTACTAAACTGTGGGTAGATTGTTAAACTGTGGGTACAGATTGTTAAACTGTGGGTACAGATTACTAAACTGTGGGTACAGATTAGCAAAAAAAAATTAAAATTCAGACCCTGACACCAGAGGGGCTCCGTAATATCCAGATAAACATGCATCACAATAATTCATTTTCAGTGACTGCTGCAGTCCTTTTGCTTTAGGGCCAAGTGGAACAGGATTTCCCAACTTTTCCCGAGTTTACAGAAGAAAAATTTGGCGATGACGATATTTTTGTAGAGCAATGCGTCTTGGTGCAATTAAAAATGTGAATTTGAACCACTGTGGTTGTGAACGCATGCAACTTGATTTACTGCCAAACGAAGAATGCAGGAAATGCCAAGTTTGTTCAAACATGACATCGTCAAAAACAGCAAGCCATTTTCAACATTTTAGATTGGACAATTTGCAAAAATAGCACCCAGGTGCAGACTGACCTACAGAATAGAGTTTTGCTAATACTATAAAATTTACCAAATTGTGATATATGAGGTTTAGGCCCGACGCCAGTAACATTTGTTTCCTACCTTGTCAAATAAAACCTGAAGATTATGTGATAAAATGATTAACATGATCAATGATCACGATGATCAATCAATGACCATAGTGGTTAATATAATAACTTAAAAATTCAAATTAAAATAATTTAATTAAAATCGTTTTTGTTTTTTTTCACAAGTTTGTATTGTATTAATCAGTACCCAAGACATAGCACAAAGTTTTGTTAACAATGGTACAAATATATTTGACATTTGTGTCTTTACTCTGGAAAGAGTGAAGCAGGTTATCATCGCTTGCAGTGTTATGGGAGTTCTTTAAATATAAAGAGAAGCAACAGCCTGAACTAAGTGCTGAACCCATAGCAACGTCACATTCGAAAGTAAACCACCGGAAAATAAAACTATAACAGATGCATGGCCGAAAGGCTGATTTTGTTCCAGGGAGCCAATATGCCAATCTCACGCCAATTAAGCATTTCATCTTTCATCTGTGAGCTCCATCACGTTGATTCATGACAATATCATTTGGTAATTGATTGGTGGTTCTGCCGGAGGCCCTTGTTATATTTGATGTGACCTATTACCAAATTGGAGTTTATCGTCTTTGACAGATGACTGAAATGAAGCTGAAGGCTGTTGCTCTCCTCTCTATTTCATGAGATATAATACAGACCAAAGGCAGTGTGAGGCGTAATTACTTAAAGGTAGGACTTTAGCCTGCAATATGTCTTATTCATAGCAGTAAATGAACCACTTCATCTTGATCCCAATTCTTTCAATATAGCCAGTTTTTATTAAAGCAAAAACACCATAAATATAACGTGTGCACAAAATGCTAATTTGTAGCTATTGAAAACAAATTTGTAGCACCCTTCTGGACGCTCGGTGAAGCAAATAAAGCGCTCCTTTTCATGCAAATGGTGAAGAAGAATTAGAGGTTGGGGTTAAACGCAATGGACACAGTGATAACATTGAATTTTCTTTTAGGCTGGGAATGACCTACCAAGACATTGTGAAAAACCTGAAATTACATTAACTGCCAAAAACGTTTAATAACGATAAGTAAAATCGCGATGTATGCCGCCATAAACGTTAAATGACGTCAACTACGTTTTTTCTTTTTTAAATAAATTGGAAGTGCAACATCTCAGTGGAGCGCTGCCTGTTCAATGGATTGTGGAATCAAAAACATTGAATCTATTTTCAAAGGGATGCCGGTGTACAGAATTACAATGAATCATGACGGAATCTGATGAAATTAGATGAGATCAAATGTTTTCAAGGATGGCTTGAATGATCAAAGCCTTTGTCACATTAAACCTAATTTGCAGAGCGTCACAAAACGAAGATATTTTGTGTCAAAGTGACTGTTGTGGAGAAAATGTATCTTCACAAAAAGCTTGTTTTCTCGTCTTTTCAATTTTTGCTCAATGTCACTCAAATGAGCTCTTTTCAAATGGTTATTATTACTAAGTAACGGAATAAGGGAGAAACATTGTTTATTTGTTTTTTTTTCTAATGAAAAAATGTAATGCCCGAAGCCGGCTGGGATAGGCTCCAGAGACCCCGTGACCCCTGTGAGGAGTGTTAAGAAAATGGATGGATGGATAAAAATGTGGCTTCACCTTTAATTTCATATCTACAAAATAGTTTTTTTATGCAATATTAGGTAATATCAGCCTGAGCTTATCAACCTCCAAATTGACTTGATGACACAAATGGATCAAAATGCTCATAAATTCTGATCTGAAAGAACTGGATCGATCAGATGTCGCCGTGTACGTGAGTTTTGTATAAAACCAACCGACTCTCTCCACATTAACTTTTCATAAAATGTCTACGCTACATTATCAACATGTAAAAATTTGACTGATGCATGTTTTGTTTTTTTTGCACAATTTCACTTCCGGCGTCATTGTTTATGTCAAAAACACTTGCTGTGTGGATAAAAACTTGTATGCGCACCACAGGAGCAGCTCAGATATATGTGCACTAACATATTAAAAATTTCTTTAACCGTTTTAATGGCTGTCGACTGTAAAAGTGTATTTGTAATTATTATTTATGCTAGGTAGGCTACTGTACATTCATATATTCGCCATTTCAATTGCCTGATTTGTCATGCTGCCATCCTCTCTCTCATTTAGTGTTTCATTTAGTGTTTCAACTGTACTAATTTCTGCATTATTTTTTATCTTAACCCCAACACACACATGCACACGCCCACAGACACGCCTCCTTCATGTCGCAGCTACTCATCCTCATTAGAGTGAGTTTTTGGACACCATGGTATTAAAAAAAAAAAGTATGAATAACAACAAACAAATCAATGTATTTTTCCATTTCCAAATAATAATAATAAAAAAAAAATGAACAGACCTTCCACATGTTCACAATGTCTTTCCTACAGTATACATCAATTTGTTGTATAATGTACCATGCAACGCAATCGAATATGTCTCATACTGTCATACATGAGATAAATGTAAATGATATGCAATCATCAAATATGCAGGCGGAAGGAATTATGTGATATAGGCCCCGCCGCTTCCATGGTCATTAAAACGAGAATGATTTGAGCTTCATTACAATTCACTATGAGAGGCATCACATTATAATTTGGTCAAATGAGATCATATCTGGAGAAGGCAGAGCAGAAAGGAGGAGAACACAAAATGAAAATGCACAAGATGGTTGATTAGATGTGGGCACATCTCATCTGACATCCATAGTGGAACCAATTCCCTCTGCAAGGAAGGGCACAGGCCTTTAAGTATTGTTCAAATTGACTTATTGAATGGGACATCATCTTTAGACACTTTGCTTAAAATCAGAAATTTCAAACAAAACTCAGTCAGGGATTTAATCAAAACTCAAAAGAAAAAACAACGAGTGACACTTCAGACAGGGCTTATAGCAAGAAATCAATAGTGCATTGCAAGAGTTTGGAATCCCTCTTCTGTCTTCTAACATCCGTTATTTGTATTTTCCTCTTCTTCTAAGCTTGTGCTGCATTCTTCATTAGGGCCACTGTTGCTTTATTTGGCCGATAGAAAAGATGTGTTACTGCTCAATAAGTATTAAAGTAGCAGTAGTTTGAAAGAAACGTGTATGATTACTGTAACATCTAGAGAGAGGGGTGAACCTGCAGAAGGATCATTACCAGAGAGAGAGGGCGAGCGAGCCGCACGGGAGAGGCCGCAGCGGCCCGGAGCCACGAAAATACAGTTCTCAAACATATACTAATGCCGAAAATAAGTACATTTAAAATGAATCCTGAACTCTCCTGTATGATGTGAATTAATAAAGATAAAAATGAATGAGTTTCACTATGGTTAGTTTTAAATCCTAAGTTGAATTTTCAGATAGTTTTAATTTTTAAAAATAATTTTCATTTTAATTTACAAAAAAAAATGTTTTTTTTTAATGTTAGTTTTAGTTATTTTGTTAGTTTTCATTTCCATTAGATTCACACTGCAACACATAAAATTGTTTTTACTCTGTTGTGGAACGAAACTAATTTCCAAATTATGTAAAATATTGACATCGAAGGATCTATAAAATGAGCTGCATATTGTGTTTAAGACCAGTTAATTTCTTTTGCATGCTTGTAAAACATCAAGATGCTCTCCATTGGACTGGACAGGCAGATTAGTCGGAATGAATTAGGACTGCTCACTACTTTTGCCCTGTGTTAAAACTTGGCAATGTGCGTCACTTTCAAGTCCAAGCTGAATGTGGGTCACACAGCGCTCTGCTTGTGGTCTCTGTGGTCTCGCTCTGCATAAATAACAGCACATCAGTAGCTACTTCAAACAGGGTCCATCGGCCTGAGACCAGACTCATTGTGCCAAATGTTGGTGCAGAATTTCTTGTTTCCTCAGCTGTGACCACCAAAGCATGCAAAGCCCCCAGTAGTATATCACATTGGCCTCTCGGAGCCAGGGACAAAATGAGACGTGTCAGTGGTGTAACTGCCATTGCAACTATAACTGCTCTTAGCGTCTTAAGAGTAATGTTAATACAAAATAACTCATTACCGCCTCGTATCCCAGGGGTCGCCAACCTTTTAGAAACCGAGAGGTACTTCTTGGGTAACGATTAATTTAAATGGCTACCAGTTTGATAAACACTTGTGGAAAATAAATTTAATCAATTACCTTGTTCACGATTATTATTAATTCTATTCAGTCTGTGAAGACCTGATCATGATAATTAGTAGGGATGTAACGATATCCAAACATCACGATACGATATCGCGATATGAAGGTCATGATACGATAATTATCACGATATTGTGGGGGGGTTGACAATATTTAAAAAAGATCACAATATTGTAAACAAAAAATAGCTCATACTAAAAAAACACAATATTGTGCTTTTGTACATAACAGCAATGCATACAAACCACCTACAATCTCTAATAACAATATTGAGGCACTTACTTGCTAATGCAAGCACACATTGATCGCTTCACGGGCAAATTAGGTTCTCCTTCATCTGACAATTAGCATAGATTTTAAACATAGAAGGCCAAAACATCCCTAATGAAAATTAAATTGCACTAATAAACTAGCCACAAGAGTGCGCTAGAACTGCACAAATGGAAATCAACCTGATTTTTTTAACAGATGTGTTACTTTTAAATATTGTGAACATGACGACGACGATATTATGGCAGTTTTAACGTCACGATATCACGATATTGCCCTTATCGTTACATCCCTAATAACTAGTGCTCACAATCAGATAGTTTTAACATAAGAAAGCGATAATCTGTGTGCAAAAAAACTTGTGCATATAAATTACTAGGGATGTAACGATATCCAAACATCACGATGCGATATTATCACGATACGAAGCTCACGATACGATAATTATCACGATATTGTGGGGAGGTTGGCAATATTTAAAAATGGTCACAATATTGTAAAAAAATTAGCTCATACTAAAAAAAAAAAAATCGATGTTGTGCTTTTGTACATAACAGCAATGTTACGTTTTATTATTATTATTAGGGGTGTTAAAAAAAATCGATTCGGCGATATATCGCAATACTACATCGCGCGATTCTCGAATCGATTCAATAAAAAAAATCGTTTTTTTTTTTTTTTTTTGTTTTTTGTTTTTTTTAAGAGCTCAGAATTGTTCATTCGGTAGTCTTACCGATTCAACGTCTTATCATCATTGCCTTTTTTTTTTTGTGTGTGTGTGTGAATCGATTTTTAAACTTCCATTTTTAATGGAAAAATATTCAACAAAACGAGCATGGAAGAATGTTATATGAACGGAACATTAAGCCTTAATATTTTATTTTAATGCTGTTCAAACATGAAACAGATTACAACCTCTATAAGACTGAAATTTCAGATAAATAAATAATACATTTTCATATAAATCTTACACTCTACAAGCTTACTGATTAGTATTTTCTAAATTTGAATGAAAAAAAATCGCAACAATCGACTTAGAAATTCGTATCGGGATTAATCGGTATCGAATCGAATCGTGACCTGTGAATCGTGATACGAATCGAATCGTCAGGTACTAGGCAATTCACACCCCTAAATTATGTTATTATTGTGTTATTTTTATGTTATGTTGTGAGTGCACACACACGCAGAGTTCCTTCACATATTGACTTGCTTCACAGGCATATTACGTTCCCCTTCATCTGACAATTAGTGTAGTTTTTAAACATAGAAGGGCCAAAACATCCCTAATGAAAATTAAATTGCACTAAATAACTAGCCATAAGAGGGCACTAGAACTGCACACATGGAAATCAACCTGACTTTTTTTTTAACAGTGCTGCATTTGTATATCGTGAACATGACAACGATGATATTGTGGCAGTTTTAATGTCACGATATCGCGTTTATCGTTGCATCCCTATAAATAACACTCAAGTGGCCCTGTGTATCTGTGTTGGTGACCCCTGACCTATGCTGTTCAGTGTGATGGGGGACTGGTGTCTCTCCTAGCTGAAGAGTAAGAGGCACCATGGGCAGATAAACAGTCATTTAACCTGACATGCATGAATTTGAACGGTGGGGGAAGCCAGAGTTCCAGACATGAATCTACACAAGAATAGAAACGCCACAAATAAAGGCCTAAGTAAAAAAAAAAAATACACCCAGTCATGCAAAGAAATGTATATATAAAGTAATGAGCACTCATGCATGATTTCAAATATGTCAGCCAAGAAATTTAGCATGTACCGCTCAGGGGCTTCTCCATGGAAGATAATGAGGCTGCCAGCAACGAGGTAATATTGAATACATGTGATGCTCTCCAGACTCTTGTTAAGTTCTGGTGATGTGGGCTTAAACCTTTCACAATGCCATTCACAGCAAGGGAGAATATTTTTTTTTATCAAGACATTATGGGCTATTTTGAGATAGTTTCATTGTATGTTTGGACGGATACTAGCCATCTCTTAAACTGTGTTAAAGCGACCTCTTATCTCACTTTTTATGATATTGCATGAAAACCGGACCTGGCATGAAGCGTTTTCATGTTACATTTTCATAAATAAATACCTAAACCTAAGGCACTCTGACAGACATGGCAGCATAGGTGCAAATGGGAGGTGTATCTACTCAAAGTAATCTTCTTTTTCTTTTCAAAATTTGAGATACATGTTAATTTTGCAGATAGTAAAGCTCTAAAAAAGTAGTACGATTGCTTTTGCCAAGCCTAGCGTCTAACGGAATATTTCCGAGTCTTGTATTCTTTTGGACACTTTTCCGAACAACAAAACCCCCTAAATGCCCTGTGTGCCGGTTTCACTCAGAAAAAATGCACTTTTTAAATACAGGATTTAAACAAACAAACAAACTACTTCTTATTATTTTTTCACTCACTCACTCACTCACTCACAGAAGCTTACATGTGTGAATGAGTGAGTGGAAAAAAAAATCCATGTGTGCTTTCAAATTGCCGCAGGAGTGACGTCACGCAGCTGACACGTTCGCCCGGCCCCGTTTGCGACTGCTCTGCGATTGGCTGGAGGGAGGTAAACACTGTCTTTCCACAGAAACGGCCCGCTGTTTAGAAAACAAAGACAAAATGGCAAAATACAGGCCGGGGGAGTGGGGGTTTAGGACAAAATCACCCCCACGCGTTATGAAAAGCCCATATCTGTAAATTGAGAAGTAGTTTGTTTGTTGAAATCCTCTATTTAAAAAGTGCATTTTCCTGAGTGAAACTGGCAGACAGCCCCTTTAAGACTATACAGCATACTAAGTTTGATCAATGATAGTTGGAAATATTTTTATGCATTTATTAGCACATCATATTTTGAACCATCCATTTTCTGAATGAATTATTATTATTATTATTTTTAAACAGCTTACATACCAAATCTTTCATTTAACAGGCACTCAATAATGACGTTTTGACGTTTGTCAGCCAAAGAAACAAATGTTATATTTACTAGAAACACTAAATACTTGTCAACCAAAAAAAAAAATCTACCTGAATGTATTTACAATTTCAGTTACAATACAAGAATAACTGAAGAATGTTACATATTTATTCAAATTTCCAAATTTCTTTGTGGGCTCATACTGGCTTGAACAGAACTGACAGAACTGAATCAGTTCCCTCATCAGCCATTAACTGCACTGCACTTGCTAAATCCACTTTCTGCCTCTTCTCTCTTTCTAATTCAAATCACTGGTTTATTTTTTTTTTCCAAACTACTCAAGCTATTGATTGGGCAAAATTATGCTCATTCATACTACTCAGACCTATTGTAATATTAGCAAAGCAATATTACTATGAACAGAAGCACTCATCACTAAATCACTTGCATTTACTGTAAATTAAACACTTCAACAAGCGTTATTTTCATCATGTATGTACCATAAGTGTGGAAATATAATGAGGTATTATTAGCACATAATCCCCTCTGCATAGCATGCCCAGAAAGTGTGCAAGAAGCAGAATCCTAGACAGCTGGGGGTTGGATTTTATTTCTTTCTTTATTTTTTTTTTCCAGCAGAGTGGAGCCTGTGATCCTTGAGCTGAAGGAGCTTTACTCTCCCCAGACATGCTTCCTGCACACACAGCAATACTGCCAAGCTCAAGCCTGATTGGAGAGGACAGGCCGGTCCACTATGCTAGCAAAGTGTTTGGGATTCGGCATATGCAACATCGTCCTGGCGCGGGCGTCAGTCCGGCGGGCTTTGATTGGCAGCAGAAGCCAGCATGGCTCACTCGCAGCACACCTGATGACAAGACGGTTTCGCCAGATAAGGCTGTGTTGATGACGCCCCACATGACAGCCAGCTAGCTCAGACATTGGTTTCAAAAATGCTGCCTCTAAGCCCGGGTATTGTTGCACAATGTGAGAAGGAAATCACTCGTCAATGGAACATGGCTCAGCCCACCACGGCGGAGTGATGGATAAGCAAGCGAGCCGGCAGGACAAATAGCGTATGCCGGCGTGCTCCACAACCTCCGAGAAGTGTGTCAAAAGCTTGACTCGAACGCTTTGACGCCTAATGGCATTAGAGTTGTGAGCAGACAGCTGGTTAGGGAGCAGCACAGGGTGCCTGGAGTGCATTATTAAGTGTAATGAATGTCAGCGTACTGAGCCCATCAGACACATCAGGTGCCAATTATAAAGGTGAGCCCTGATTTGGTTCGGAACGCAAGGCACCGAGGAGCACCTCATTTGGCCTGACTGACATCTGCCTCATTAAGTTGAAGATACAAGCTAGGGAAAAAAAAAAAAAAAACGACTATCCTTGCCTCCAGGCCTCTGTGGGCACCCCGAGAAGGCACAGGGATACACATTTCCCCAGATTTGTCACCACTGGAGCTCAATCCTTACATATTATTGATGAGGTGGAAGACGAATGGAATATTAATGTGCAAAAGTCAGCGTGACATTTGGAGGTGATTAGATACTGTTTTGCACCATAGTTGGGAGTATTTGGCAAGCCAGTTAATTCATTAGTCAACACTGAATAGTGCTTCGAATGTTCATGCACAAAGAGGTAAATAAAGCATTCATGGGTATCATTGCCTGGGGCAGCTAGAGAAAAACTCTATTGATTTTGCTGGAGTGTTCTGAAATAATGGTCACAGATGTGTCAAGGCATTCATCAAACCGTGTCAGTGAGCCAAAACCCTCAATGCAGTAAAACGCCAATACGCTGCTCCCTTCCAACAGACTAATCGGAAATCTTTGCGAGAGTTTGTGATGGCAGTTTGGCAACTTGATTCAAATAACTCTCAGCCAATCATACCGTAAAACCCTGTCTATAATACGCCCCCCTCCAAAATCATCCTTCAAAAGCCGTTTTCTCTCCTGTACCCTGCATAATACAGTCCCCTGATTTTCTGGCATCCTTTATTGCACTGGCCAATATTTTTTTTTCTCCATCGAGTGCCAAATACATTTTAATGATTTGAGTAATTCTGGGCTGCTGAGTCAAAAAATTGGCAATTATTTGAAATGGTTCAAGTTTTAGAGATATTGATATTCTTGACAATGAATTGATTGATAATTCAATTGTGCTAATATTGCCTAATCTTCTCAATTTCTGCTTGATTTTCCACATGCAGCATGATTTGCATATGGAAGACTCTATGATAACAATTTGCTGTCTTTCATGATGTTGCATCAAAACTGAAAGAGAAGTTAAAGAGAATACCAATGTCAAAACTGACACAACTGTTCTGTTGCATTGTTTGATCGTCAATATGTTCAAATGGATGTTGCCCAATAGAAATAACGGCTATGATAGTCACAATAGTTAATCTATATTTTGCCAAAATAAACCATCAACATACTAAACATATCTAAAACCAATGTTCCCTCTAAGCTGTGCGCTTGAGCAATTGCGCAGTGCTCGCACATCTCACCGCACAAGAAAATCTATGCATCGCATAAAATACAATTCAACAAACGTATTCATTGCGTTGTAACTCGGTGAATGACGGGTGTCCAGCCAATGATACGATAAGGTTCACTTCCGCTACGCAGTCAATCATAGCACTGACATTGCTTGTGTATTGCCCAGCCGACACGCGCCGTGCAGGTTAGCAAGCTAGCAACAGTGCGGCGGAGTTAAGAGACACAAATGCTAAAGGAGTATGTGCAAATAGAAGAACAAGTGACGAAACTAGGTGATATTTTTTCTTTTTCGAGTGAGAAAGGTCTACTCTGCAAAACATGCAGCAAAGCCAAAGTACCAAGTGAGTCTTCAGAGGGAAAAATGTGGACTGAATGGAAGTTGGACTACCTTAAAAGTTATTTGTGTGTATGCCCGGACACATGAAAAATTAGAGGGAACATTGGCTAAAACATTTGAATATTGAAGCAAGTTCACTGAGCTGAGTGTCATTTTATTTTTAAAAAACATATTGATATAAGGGTAGCCTTACTAACATTAAAACAAACCTCACCAATGAATAATTTCTTTCTTGGCAAAGTTGACATGGACAATTATCAAAAAAAAAAAAAAAAAAAAATCGGCTGATTTGCACTTGTAGGAAGTTGGGAAGAAAATGCACCAAGGAACATGTTGCTGTTCCTTGGAATCTTGAAATGGACTTACCACTATAAAGCAGATTCTCCTGGGTCAGTGGTTGGTGTCTCGCATTATGTTTCTTTGGTTGGTGACACTGATTATTAGGTCAGTACATCACAGAGAACAAGTGCAGCCGCAACAAGAGAGGGTTGACCCATGAGAGGCTTTAGAACTCTATATACTGAGCTCTGTTTGAGCAAGGATCAGGTCAACTGAAAAGAGCTTGACCTCATCTGACTGCAGTAATAGCCAGTGCATGCATCACAAACAGACTCAACCTGTAAAAACTCGGCAGTCGAATGCAGCTTTGTACAATCACAAGCTGGAACGTGTGAACAGTTTTAGTGATCTTTACTTTGCTATATTTTGACATGAGTTCACACTAAGGCAGTGTTTCTCAATTATTTTTGTTATGCTCACCCCATTTCCCCCAACCCCAAGGATGAAGAAAATATTTCGCACCCGCCCTCCATTTAGCAAACCACGCCCCCAAATGGTCAAAGTCCTAAACTTGTGTCTTGCCCATTGACTTCCATTGTAACCTGAGTCAATCCAAAAAACTTCAGTCAGCTGCCATAAAATCTTAAAATAATGTTCCAACAACCTTTGGATATCAACAAGCACAATGTTGATGTGATGTGCCCGTGGATTATGTAAATCCGACACAAGGTATCCCAAGAGTTTTTGTCAGCTGCAGTCATATTCGTTCCATTACCAAAGACAAAAACCAAGTGGAGTGGTGTCTTCAATGGATTAAGCAGTGTGGATGGCCTCATTCCCACCTAAATGTCAAGATAAACAAGTAGTCCAACGTTCATCTGAGCTAAAGGCCTGTTAAGTAGCGAGAAGGGCTACGCTAAAGCCATACTGAGAGCTAGCAACCGAACGAGCTAAAAGCTAGCTAGAGGCAAGATGATCCACAAAACTACTTGACATCAAAGTTGTATTTATGATTATTTAATTATTATGATTATTTCATCCACTGTTTCACTGCTTTACACATAGTTCCTCCATTGATTTCCCCCAAATCATCATCTCAAAGGATGGTTCTTGGGTACAGTTCGGTGTTCCAACAGCACCATGATCCAACCACACATCAAAAGTGGTAATGGAATGGCTAAATCAGGCAATCAATCTAGAATGGCCTTCCCAATGGCCTCACTTATTATCAGACAGATCTAGAATTTGTGAACTAGAAACTCAACATAAATTTCAGATGGATACATTTCAGACAGGTGAGCACTGACGAGGGAGGAGGGGCAGGACACATACTCGCATACAGACAAGACAACCCCACCTATGGTCCTAAATCAGGTGGGATTAGCTCCACCTTCATCCGAACATCATATACAGTTTAGAAAAGTGATGGATCAATGGATGAAAAATAAGTTACTGTTCATGTTCCTTATCATCATCCTTACATTTTGTTTATGTTTAGAGTAATTACTGTATATGGGAGGAGTCACTGGCAAGAAGATGGGACGGGATCTCGTGGGATTAGAAAACCACGAGATTTCTCAGCCTTGCACAGCACGAGATCCATTTTCTTTTGGCAGTTTTTTGGCTTGTTTGGCCAGAAGTGCATACTGTATCAATCTGTGATCTGCTTGGGAAGACATGGACATTCATGCTTCAAGCTGATTGGGCGATGTGGCAACTTGTGCACACTAATACCATAAAATGAAAACTGGAATTATGAACTTTTGTCTCATATTCACCTTTTGATCTGAAACACAAATGTCTTCATTATACAACAAAAAACAAAAGAATTGACCTTGCCATTACAATCCTTTTGGATCGGACTGTATATACAGTGTCGTCTTGAAATACACGTTCAGTTATCATGCTCAGAACTCAGAACTTTTGACAATGTAGATCACTTAAAGGACAATGACTTATGTCAAATGTACCCCTCAGTACATCCTTTTGGTATGATAGGGCTTTTGGTGCTCCGCAAACTCTCTGCTGTCACTTTTCTGCTGTGATTCTAATGAGATGATTTTTCTGGCCAGAAGTCAAGAGTCTCAGAAGTCTCCGTCTGTCAGCCCTGCGCACTGCCACTGTCATAAAAGTCTTGAGAACCATTCATGGGTGGCATTACCGCTACTTGATAACCTCATCCCTCAGTGGTTTTCACAATTGGCTTGATAGTTTGCTCTTCAACTTTATAGGCAGGCTGCCAACTTCGCTACTTCATGGAAAGGGCATTTACTGTAAATAACGGCTTCAGGTGACTCCTGACTCTAATGATGACAAGCTGTATAGAGAATGGATGGATAGCCCATATGTACAAATGTTCTTTCTCCTCCGACCAAATGGGGAGGATGCTGTGTGAATGCTTGAAGCTTTGGAATTAGACATAACTATAGTCATATTTTAGTTAGTATTAAGTTGGATCTTGAGTTATAGCCGGGGTTCTAAATGAACTTTTGTGATCACCTGCTAATGTGTTTGATAACTTTCTAAAGTTACCAGCCAAAAGGAATTTCCACCTTTTTTTTTTTTTTTTAACTTTGGTGCCACTGTTTTTATGTACCTCCCTCCTTATCTTGATCTTATCTTATCCTGACCGTTTCTTGTACCGGTTGCACTCTAGTCTGTAGTATGAAATAAAGCATGATTTTATTTTTTTATTTTTCTGTTTCTCCCCCGAATGCAACACTAAGGCCAGTCGTTGATCGACAGCTAATGCTAGCCAATGAGAAACATCCAAGGGCAGGAGCAACAAGGGAGACAGCACATACTTCATACTTAGTGGAAAGGAAGGAAGACGGTAAGGAAGGCGGAGAACACATTTGACAGATTTTGTGGAAAACAAATAAGTCATCCTTCATTAGATGGAGGTATTTTGTTGTTGTTTTTCTTTAAGGTGCTGTGCAGGTCGTGCGCACAAAAATTGTGAGTATTAAAGTCAACAAAGCAATGTTCCATACTAGAATAAAACAAGACACATTTTTAGTGCATTGAGCAAAAATGCACATATGTGGGAATGCTGAAGCATTCCCAAATGATATTGTGATTTTATTCTCCACACTTTTTTTTTCTATGTAACAACTCCCACATAATACTTCTGATTTACACTGTTCAAATCTCAACTTGCTTAAAAAATTCACGCCTCCCGGGGTATATATCGTCTGATTCCACATTACTTACAGCATCCGCACAATTTAACGTTAAATATCAACTTTTCCCCATTCATTTTCAATGGGATAGACAATGAACTACTTCTAAGTGTCACTTTCCACGCCCACTACCATACATATAACTTATCATCATTACCAGGTGTTTGATACTGCTCGTTGGCACAGTTTGTAAAGTGCATTGTCTAGTAACCAGGAGGTCATCATTTCATAATTTAGCTCTCAATTTACTTCATTCAAATCTTAGCATTCAGCTTTCAGCATTCCCATAAAATTTATCCTGAAATTGCACTTAATCTAGTTGTTGATATTGTATTTTCGTTGTCATTTTTATTTGTTTCTATACTCAAATAAATGAAAAACAAATTAAAACTTTTTCTTCCCAGTGAAGTAGCTTTGATGTTGTTTAGCTATTTAATGCGATTTAGTGATTTGTTGTTTCATCATAACTCAGCTCGCTGCAATTTTCTGGTGTGTAGATTCAGTATAGTGAAGCTGCAATTAATTAGCAATTAACTCTCACACTTTCTTTAGTCACTTGCATTCTATATGGCATAAAAGTGTACAATACACATTTGTGCACCCCCGTCATGAAGAGCACGAGGAGTAGGACAAAGACGCAAAGGCAAAAGATAGCTCCAAAAACACACTGCCGCATAAACAGGCTGGGCTCGGCGTCATATCACATGCAAGCACGCACACATGACAACCCCACCGCTTTCCCCAAGTCAGCTGGGATTGACTCCATCTCCCTTGAACACGATACGTGGGTTTTGTACGAGATAGATGGATGATATGCTAATTTGCCTGTTCTAAGGAGGTCAGCGCATTCTTTTCCATATCATCAACCTCGGTGTCATTGGGTTGGAGTTCATTAGGGAAGGAATTTAACTCTTTGACTGCCAAAAACGTTTAATGACGTATTTTAAAATCCTAATGAATGCCGCCATAAACGTTGATTTACGTTTATTACATTTTTTTTTTCTCTCAATGCGCAGCGCAACGTCTTGTGCAGCGATGCCTTGTCACTAAACAAAAAATATTAGTGTCAAAATCTTTCATATGGTATCCACCATGTTTATGTAGTCATACCGCACAATATTCTATTTGCTTTGGTAGGTGAGTGAAAATGCTCAAAATCGGCTGGCACCGTTGGGGTTGTTTTTTGGATAATGTTTGGCAGTCAAAGAGTTAATGGTCCTTAATTGCATATTTGTATCTGAATACAGGGTGTGTTGAAGGGGTAATGATTTGTAGCATACTCCAAGTATTCAATTTCAGAAAAAAAAAATGTTTGCTGGAGTAAGTGCTGAAACGTTAAATGGTATGTGAGATTTCAGGGTGGACTCTGGTCAGGACCTTGTTGGCAGGACTTGTTCCCAAGAGTTTTCTGGACAGTCCTGGCCAGTGACACATTGATGTATGAGCTCCAGTTTTTGCTCCACCCCCCTCGCAGCGCAATGAAGCAGGTGTGCTGATCAGTGCCACTTGATCTGTCAGTCGGATGGATAAAAATAGCCTTGGAGATTGAGCTGGGAGCAGGAATGGCCCAACTTTTTCCGAAGAAACACTCAATTGACTTTGAAAGGTTCTTGAAACATTACGGACTCTAATAAAGGAGAACAAAGTCAAGGTCAAATGTATTGACGTGCAGTTTTCAATTTATGTATAAATGAGTGTAGAAATCAACTATCTTGAAAATAAAGGCGAAATTACAACGTTAAATGCATTTTTTGAATCGTGTTTATAAAATTATCTTTCACTTCTTAGCCATGTCAGCGTTGTTAGCTAAAACCGTAAACGTACGGCTACTGAAAGACTTCTCCAGATGCAAGCAGCTTAATTGGCTTTTTTTTTTTTCCCCATGCCAGCATTAACCATCAGATTTACAAGCCATATTATGGACCCTACTGCTATATTCTCCGAAAACATGCACACATATGCAAGTTTTTACTGATCAAGAGAGATTAAGGGCCGACACCAAAATATAGATGCAAAACCGCTACATCAGCTCGCTTCATTGTGGGGAGAGTGAACAGCAGGCTGCTTCTCCACCACATGGATGCTCAGAACAATTACCTGCGCGTTGCTCCTATTTATGTTACTTTCTTTATCAAATATGAAGAGACAGTCTAACGGGATGAGTTTGCGTCATTCGTGTTTGCTGAGCTTTTTTTGTGCAAATAGAGCATAAATGATTTTATCCACTTGTCTTGGCTTCACAGGTACGGCATGGCTAATAATGGAAAACATAATGAATCGCATATGGGGAAAGCGCCGTGATTAACTCCTCCATTAAGCCCTCAAGTGAATTTGCTATGTAGTAGTTATGTTCCCTTCCACTGGGTTTACTTTTAATGAACAATTCTCTATATCACTTCCACTTGACACATTTTTATCTAACTTTGTTGAAGGCGAAACATTAGGTGCTTACAAGAAGCTTGTCTAATTAGCAAGATACTTTTGACCGAATTAACACAAAAGCAAGGTAAAAGGCTACTGTGGCTTTCAGAGCTAACACTTGCACAACATTTCCACATTACCTGTCGGCAGGTGGCTGCTTTGTGTGAAAATCAAGTTGGCCTGTACATTGTTTTTGTATTCCAAAGCCTGCATCTCACCGAGAGACGAATGTTTGCAAACGTAGTAAATTATGGCTTTTGTCAGCGTTTGTAAAAGGTTGTTTTGCTAGCTAGTCTTCCGCTAACAGTGGCAAGTATTTGCTAAACAGTTTTAATCATTTGTAAAAATGTCCATAAGAACGTGTCACACAAATTCAATTTTATTTGCCAATTCTGTGACCATTGTTCCAGTTTGTGACAACCCATTTGCGTGTAGCGTTCACAAGCATTTGCCGCTCGCTCAGTGAGATATCAGCAACTGGATGGATCTTCTCATTGATCATCATGCCAGAGGATCAAGGCACAACCATGAAGGCAAGTACCTGTACAATGACTGTTTAAAAAAGTTGAAAGACAAAAATAGCAAAAGAAAGTGCTGAAGCAGTTTGTGAAAGAGAAATGTCAACTTTTCAAGACAAGAACCGGCCTGCACCAACCTGTAAGTAATAACGATTTGTGTTGATTTTTATTAATTACACTTATCCATCTTTGACGGTGGACGGCAGGAACCTGATTTTTGGGTGGTGGCAAAGCAGTGACAAATATTAGGCCTATACTAATCTTCACAATACCGTCCCGAATAGCACCATCTGTCTTTTGCAAACACTTTCCCATACATTCGTGCCTTTCGTTAAGCATCACTAAAAGTCGCTAATGATAGGACAGTTCGGGACATTTATTTTATATTTTACAAACACAAATGAGGAGTAAGCGGTTAAGAAAATGGATGGATGGATGGATGGATGGATGGATGGATGGATGGACAAATCTATAATGAAAGTAATAATACAGTCAGATGTTGTGCCTGACAATATAACAAACTGCTGTAAATGCAAATATTGCGTATTAGGGGTGTTAAAAAAAAATCGATTCGGCAATATATCGCAATATTACATCGCGCAATTCTCGAATCGATTCAATAGGCGGCCGAATCCATTTTTAAACATCCATTTTTGATGGAAAAATATTCACCAAAACGTCTTAGGGTTCACGCCTTAAGCATGAATGAATATTATATTAATGGAACATTAAGCCATAATATTTTATGTCAATGCTGGTCAAACATGAAACAGATTACAACCTGTATAAGACTGAAGTTTCAGATAAATAAATCAAACATTTTCATACAAATCTTACATTGTACAAGATTACTGATTAGTATTTTCTAAATTTGAATTTAAAAAAAAAAATCGCAACAATCGACTTATACATTCGTATCGGGATTAATCGGCATCGAATCGAATCGTGACCTACGAATCGTGATGCGAATCGAATCGTCAGGTACTAGGCAATTCACACCCCTATAATGTGTATACACTTTTGATTGGAATACTTTCACAATGATTTTGCATATCGTTAACATGGGGCCGAAAACTCTTAAGTCACAATTTGATAAATTTTTCAAAATTCTATACTATTGGTCAGTCCACATGTGGGTGTTATTACCAATTATTGACCAATCCAAAGTGTTGAAAATGGCCTTCTTTCGTTGATGATGCAATGCTAATGGTTGAACACACATGCCGTTTTTGGGGCCTCCTGAAAAGTGCCGATTTTAGATGTACAAGTTTTTGGCCCAACGCCAGAGATATATGCAATAAAAGGAGGTTAGCACATCTGCCTCACAGTTTTGACTCTCAGCTTGGTACCTGCTGTGTTTGCTTGGGACCCATTTTAGTCCGGGTTCTGTGGATTCCGCCAGATTTCAAAAACATACATGCATGTGAATGTGTTATATGTGAATGGTTGTTTAAATGTGCCCTGTGACCAGGTGATAAGCAGTGCGGGTTGGATGCCTCCAACTCATCCATGAAAATAATTAGGACAAGCAGTATAGAAATTGGATGAATGGGAGGATGGATTGTGAAGTAAAATTAACATTTTGGTTTTTGCCAGGGAATATTTTTTCAGTCTAACAATAACCATTCCACATTATAAAGAAAGTCAAAGTCTTTATGTGGAATGGAAGAACAAATTGATGAATGCTTCTAAATGGTTGGCGGATGACTAATGTGTCCCAACAGGGCTTTAATGTCAGCAAAGAGGTCGTGGGGGGATCTTTTGGGCTAGAATAATGATGGTAGTTGGTAGTAGCATATGTGGAGTCTTAAACTGACCGTGCTGTTATATGCGCATAACAGAATGCCACGTGTACTGTAAAACTCTCTCTGGTGCGCTGCAAAAGATCAAAAAAGGGAAGATGCATATTGTTTTGCCTTATACAGTTTCTCAGTATAATTTATTCTTGTCCTATTTATTTTTTATTTTTTTGTTATCTGGGTCATGGAGGGGGCATTTACCTCTCTTAACTCATTTAATCCCAATAACGTGTAAATACGTTTTTTTAACGTTCTAGGTGTCCCAAAGACGTATTTATACGTTTTTTTGTTGTTGTTTTTTTAATGCTAGAACATACAAAAGGCTTTGATGCAGCCTCTCAACTGCAAAGAACGGTTGCAGAAATGGTAATTATTACACTAACGGCCAGCAGGAGGCAGCAAAGCAAAGGAGATCAACCAGGGCCATCTAGAAAAAAAGCTCAATTACAATTTTGAAAAGATTTGTGAAAACTGATTAAACTTAGCTCTCTTCTAATGCTAATTGCTGCAAAACGGAAACAGATAGAAACATACTTTGTTTTCCTTATGAAAGAAGACTTTAATCTTTCTTTTGATAGATTCCATGCTTTTATAGCAAAAGAACACAATATTCTGTGGGCCTTGCAAAATCAGTTAAAATCCAGTAAAACAGCCGGGAGCGAACGGGACTGCTTCTGTGAGAATGGCTGGGAGGGAATGAGTTAAGGTATATGATCAATTTTGATGTGAATTACATTACTTGTCTGGATGCATTCTATTTTGACAAGGCTTTTCTCTTGGTACAAAACCAAATATTCTTAAAGACGCACGTCTAAATCAGGTACTTTATTTCTTCACCTCACACAGACAAAGAGAAATTTCCTCAACAGTACCTGTGGAGCATCGTTAAAAGCAAGATTTATGAGGGTGCCCGGCAGTATACCGCCAAACAGCAGCTCGGGGAGGCAATTTTTGCATCCTCAAATGAGATGCAGGCAGAAACTATCCATGGATTTTCATTTCCAATGGAAGAGACAAAGTGAGACTGAAGAGAGGATTTTACGTTAATGTGCAAATTGATCTGCCCCCCCCCCTTCTGTTTTGACTGAAATAGCTTTTTCTTTTGAGAGACAAAAATATACTTTCTGACTTCTTAAAAAGCTGCTTATTTTTTAGCATCGTCCATTACAATTTCAAACCTTGTATTTTTAGAAAATTTGCAAAAAAAAGTATTTGTGTAGTTTCATATATTATCGATCTCATAACACTATAA